>NC_139243.1:9280558-9415566 GCF_977018435.1 Lepisma saccharinum
CCACCCCCTTTCTCGGAATATGTCACCTGTTTGGGCTTACCCAAACACGTGTTCGCTCTTCAGTTGACAGACACAATAAATGCTTGGTATTTACGATGCTGTTTTCCTCCAAGCTTCCAACGCTGTGATTTAGTACTGATAAGGCACACATTCTTCTTTGTGTTTAGACCTGGTGATCGAGCTGAAGTAGTGGCGGGGATTAGGGGGTAGGGGAAGGAGAGAGGGGATTGGATGAGGTTTGGCATTGTCAGCTTTCTGTCGCCTCTATGTTAGAAATGCAATGAAGCTTGACGATAGCCAGAGGCCAAAAGCATGAGTCTAAAGCGTGCGTCTATCCAGAAGTATAGACAAAAGAAAGGATTGCAAAGGCTCCGTCCCTCCTCTGTTAGGACTAACAAACGCCTCACCATAAACACTTCGTATCATATAACAGCTCATCGATTTCCCTAACGCACAAACGTTTCCTTCCGGACATATTTCCACAAAGAGCCGAGTCAAAAGGGAGAAATAGATTCACAGTAGCTACACAAGATGCAAGTGCGAACGAAAAAAGCAAAAGTTCGGGTTTTCTCCCCAAAGCAGCTGGAGAAGAGGGGGCAAACTCCACATTTTTATGATTTTTTCATTGAAATTCAGGGGATGCAGCCCACGCCCGTAACCCCCCCACGGTTGGGGCATCCAAATTTTACATGGTTGCATGCACTGATGTTCTGCCTGCAAAACAAAAGTTATCCGAAGTAGATTGGTCCCATAGTGTCAGTTATAACAATTTTATGAATAATATGCAAATTGGCTAAAATTCGCTAGAGTTTTACGTTTTGCCTTATTATTCAAATTGTATTGCACCCACGAACATGAATCAAGTTTCATTCTGTTGTGGAAGGTCCATTCTTTTAAAAAAAAGCAAAAGTTCCGGTTTTCTCCCCAAAATAGCTGGAGAAGAGGGGGCAAACTCCATATTTTTATGATTTTTTCATTCAAATTGGGGGGATGCAGCCCCCGCCCGTAAGCCCCCAGCGGTTGGGGCATCCAAATTTTACATGGTTGCATGCACTGATGTTCTGCCTGCAAAACAAAAGTTATCCGAAGTAGATTGGTCCCATTGTGTCAATTATAACAATCTTATGAATAATATGCAAATTGGCTAAAATTCGCTAGAGTTTTACGTTTTGCCTTATTATTCAAATTGTATTGCACCCACGAACATGAATCAAGTTTCATTCTGTTGTGGAAGGTCCATTCTTTTAAAAAAAAGCAAAAGTTCCGGTTTTCTCCCCAAAATAGCTGGAGAAGAGGGGGCAAACTCCATATTTTTATGATTTTTTCATTCAAATTGGGGGGATGCAGCCCCCGCCCGTAAGCCCCCAGCGGTTGGGGCATCCAAATTTTACATGGTTGCATGCACTGATGTTCTGCCTGCAAAACAAAAGTTATCCGAAGTAGATTGGTCCCATAGTGTCAGTTATAACAATTTTATGAATAATATGCAAATTGGCTAAAATTCGCTAGAGTTTTACGTTTTGCCTTATTATTCAAATTGTATTGCACCCACGAACATGAATCAAGTTTCATTCTGTTGCGGAAGGTCCATTCTTTGAAAAAAAAGCAAAAGTTCTGGTTTTCTCCCCAAAATAGCTGGAGAAGAGGGGGCAAACTCCAAATTTTTATTTTTTTTTCATTGAAATTTGGGGGATGCAGCCCCCGTCCGTAACCCCCCCACGGTTGGGGCAACCAAATTTTACATGGTTGCATGCACCGATGTATTGCCTGCAAAACAAAAGTTATCCGAAGTAGATTGGTCCCATAGTGCCAGAGTTGTTACGATTTTTCTCCATTATGTATACGAATTCAAATTTCCCGCTCAAAGCCTCGGCGACACTGGGCTTACTTTCGTCAGACCGTGCGGCGTACTAAGGGTTAAGGCACCATGCAATGAAAAGCAATTAGTTTTCAGTGAGGAGATTTTTGTTTGCTCGATCATTCATTTAGATAAATGAAGCTGTAATATTGTGTGCATTTCCTGGCAATAAGATAAAAACTGCTTACGCTGAACTGAAATCGCTAAGTATATAAATTCTCCTTGGAGGAGAGAGCTTCTCCTAGGACTTCGTAGGATTTAGGAGCTACGTAAGTAGGCTGTAGCTGTCCACGTGGTGATGAAACACCTGGAACGACATGCTGCCGGAGGGCTGTTTCCTTCCAGCAGGTTTTGCAGGCGCCCAGGTCTTGTTGAATGCCCAGTTACCTTGTAAGCGCAGAGTGCCTTGAAGACCAAGAACCCGGGTAAAGATGCAAGTCGACTCGTTGCCGTGGGCAGGCGAGCAGGTATACCTGTCCTCACGTGCAAGCGGGCAGCGGGTAGGTAAAAGGCAGACTATGCAGCCCTCTAGCCATGTCGGTTGAAGCTCAGTTTTGTAAGCTGAAATCCTAGGTTCGATTCCCCTCATGGTCGCTTTTCTTAACAACTTGTAACACATTAATTATTTCATTGTCTTTGTATTTCAGTTTTTTAAAGTGGGATGAGAACCACTATGTGCCTTCACAGAATATCGAACACGGGACCTCCTGATTACAAGTCGTCACACCAATTGTAGCATTATACTTTGTTACTGTTCGTGTTGCAAGATGAAAAAAAAAAATATGATACTCACAAATCTTCTGACAGTCGAGATAATTTTGAGTGTAAAGCGTGTTTTATTTTCTTTGTCGTGTTGAGAAAGTGCCAGGATAAACGTACCAATACTAATAATAATAATAGTGTTAATAATAATGTTATTATTATAACATTATTATTATTATTCTAAATTTGTTTTATTTTACTTCGCTTCTTGTGCCACCTTTGGCTAATTTGCGAACATGGGGATGAGTGATATGATGAAATTGATGAATGGACAGTCACAAACATCAAGCCCAAGCCGGGATTCGAACATGCCGGGACCAACATTGTTGTTGTTGTTATTATTATTAGTAATAGTAGTATCAAAGACGTTATTATCCTCATAAATTATGCAAAAAGGGGGTAGCAGTTGGTGCTAAAGCATTTGTGTTCGAACAAACTATTTCAATTATTTTTTCAACACATGGCACAGTAGTTCGGATCCCACTTTAAACTGTAGGTCCAGTCCTGATTAGCCTTTCTGTTCATAAAGTGGACTTAAAACCACAAATCAATCAATCAATCAATTTTCCCCCTAGCTATGGTTATAAACTTAATAAGACAAAGAAAAGGAGTAACTGTGAGCGAAGCGAGCAAGAAAATTTTACGAAAATAATTTTTATTTGCATAAAACGTGAATAGGATTTGAATTTAAAAAGTTGTAATTTTTCACGTCTCTGGAGAAAAATTTAAGTAGAATTCACACATAATTCCCGGAGCCAATAATTCATGCATAATTCCTGGAATTCAAGGAATTCCCAGTGAGTAGCCACCCTGATCTAATTGATATAAATATATACAATAAATAATAATTGTTGCAATAAAGAAGGTTAAATATTCAGAATATGCCACTGATGGACACAAAAAATAGTTTGTTAGAAAATTCTAATAAAAGACTCATTGCACGACAACTGCAGGTGCAAACAATCTTAGGCTAAATGTAACATCAAAAATCTGCTGAGACAAAATACAGTTAAAACCTCGTTAATCTGGGCTTTACTTAATCCGGACATGCAAAAGGCCCAAAAAAAAAAAAAAACCTGCCCATGCGTTTGGTGAATCTCCTTCTTGCTCAAAAACGCACAAGAGCACTTATGGGACTGCCAGTTACCATAACTCCTTTAACACGTTAAACTTGTGCGACTTTCGGAACAGACCCATTGTGTGTGCAAGGCTGTGCATGAGCACTGACACTTGTAAAGGTAATCTCACATCCTCACCTAGCAAGATATACAGTGACTGTGGCACTAACTTTGTAGTTAGAAACGCAATCCTCACATCTGAAGAAACACACTGTTCTCACACAGATCAAGGCATGCCTAGACTCTTGACCAATATCTCTGTCAGATGACCCAAACGACTTACAAGCCTTAACTCCTGGCCATTTCCTTGGAGAGTCTTTAGTGGCAGATGGTTGCTTGAGACATATCTAAATGATTCTGCGATGCCACCGCCATCTGTGAGATTGAGTTGGAGTGATGGTGCAGCTGTTGTTATCAGTCGTGTATTACAGCTTGCAGGTGTCAGCGTTTGTGCATGTAGCTTTCAAATATTGCCAAAAGTTAACAGTTATTGGGAAGACTCCGTCATGGCCCTTTTCCATGTACATTTCTCAAATGACCGAATACTAAAATAGTCTGTCAGGAGAATGGTTTGACCATTGGGAAAACCTGTTGTGCTCAGAGAGATTCAGCGAATGGCATGTCAGAGAAATCCACCACCCCAACGTGAGATGGTCAGGAGGGCACATTGTGAACACAACCAACCACTACAGCCTCATAACAGTCCGCAAGGCCCAAGACCACCACCTCCTCCCGTGCTACACTGCCTAACACAAGATCAACTGCAGAAAAATATGAAAGGCACATGCCAGGGCCCAAATGGAGGGCTGTGGTCACAATGAATGTGCATACCATTAACAGCGATGGCAAGGGTGCAGCAACTTTGTTCGCTACTGGCCGGACACTTTTCTAAAGGGCATCATGGATGTCACCAGATTTGGTTATGCAGGGAAGTCGATATAGTACGGTGGACAGAAATATGAAGATGAATGCAGCCTACTCTCAGTCATCCATTACGATCCCCATCTTTCATACAGACATCCCTCATTTGCATGAAGAAGACACTCAACAGATGTGCATTCATATGGACAAGGTATCAAGCCATACCACATGAACATCCCTCTGATTTTATATGGAGCTGTAGTCTGAAACAGGGATCCATGTTATCCCAGTTCAGGCATTCCAGTGAAAAGCCCTGATGCCAGTCTATAACCAATTATTTTGAGGACTGATTATTTCTTCTGAGAAGAAGGTTAGAGAGATTAACACCCCTCGGAGAAAATAAACCGTCCTTACTATGCATTGTGTAAAGGGACAAAGAAAAACGCGGTGAAGTTTTTTCAAGCAGTGTTTGTAGAGCCTTTGAGTGAAAAGCCCCATTACTTCGCGCGTTGGCTGCAGAAGTTTACATGCAGCAGTTGGCGTATCTCTGGGTATGGAGAATTTGCGAATTTGATTGGGCTATCGGCAGCAAGTTGCAGTTAGTTATTCTTGGACTGTTTTTGTAGATGTTGTCTGCCTAGTGGACAGTTAACAGTGACCTGTGTTCCGGACATTTGAACGTTCGCATGATTGACAAAAGAGCGTGCGGAATTTTATTTAAATATAGACTGTTTTCTCGTGGCAACATTTATAGCGCAAGAAGTGAAAAGAAGATAGATGTCGAAGATCTTCGAGGGAAAGAAGAAGCAGCGGAAAGGCATCAAGGAGCTTCTGCCAATAGTCCCCCCCAGTGTCGAGAGCTCTCGAGATGTGTACTTTTATATCAGTGTTGATTGCAGTAAAAGTGAAAATGCAGCGCTGAGTAAATTTCGTAAGTAGGTTGACCATATTCTTTTAATTGAGGTTAAAGTATTTCTGTTTATTAATCTATGTTACTAACCTAAGATTAATCTAAGGCAACTGGAGGTAATTTTTGTATTAGTTTTAACTATGTAAAACAAAACCCTCCAGCTTTCCAGGGCAAATTAAAAATTTATTAACTGCTAGTTTATTTTAGAAGTTTGTAATAAAAAACAGTAAAGAATCCTTGGGTTTTCTTAAGCAGTTTTAAAGTGTAAATTAGAAATGTAAAACCAAAAATATGTTCTAGCGTAAACAAAACTGCGACACAAAAAGTCCAAAATCAACTTTTATCGTTATAAGTCCTACAGATCTATGTGCATTTAGACTCTGTGAAACATCACCATCCATGCACCCTCTCCAGTCTTTGGAAAGCCTGCAGAGAGCAATGTGATAGGATTCCCATGCCTGTTCTCCAACGTAGTTTGCTACAGTGGAAACACTGATGTAGGGCGATAGTCTACAATGCTTGATAGAACACAAAGAAGAGGTCATGAGGTCAGTACACCTTGAAACTCCTTCGGACATATCCAAAACAACTTCTATAGAAAAGGCCATTACCACGACTCATCTCAATTGTCTGTCAATGCAGAAGCTAGCACAACATTTTTGCCACAGATGGCCAAGGAAATAACTGTCTAGATCTCAGTGGCACTTGAAATGGTTCAACACATCGAGACTTCTGAGAGAGAGAGATATGGTCATTGTAGGCTACAGTGGTGTGCGACACTTATCCATGGGAAAGCAACACCAGAAAAATTAAGAAAGTCAGAAATCTTTAAGGTTTTTCTTATTTGAAAACAATCTTTAATTAGTGGCTATTTGAAGGTGAATACTTGAGTTAATTCAATACATCTTTTACAGTAAGAGTTCCTATGTTGCTGTTATTGTTTTCTGCTTTCTACACAGGAGGCGAGTAGATTCCAACTGAAGAGTTTACCTCCACAGTGACATCTCCAATTTTTCACTCTTTTGAGCTGACTACATCATTATTTTGTTTACTTTGAAAATTTAATTCTCACTAAAAAAGGTTGACAAAAATAACTATTTCCAAAGTGACTCGTGCAGTAAAGAACAGAGCATCTTTCTGTCACTAGATTTTTTGAATTGTCTATCCATTCTGCAACTACGGATATTTACCTGTTGATCGAACGTTTGGAAGAGTTGAAAACTAGACAGGTAAGGATCAAATACTGTTTGACTGGAAGATCGCAAACAATACATCTATGCTAAACTTTTCTGAAATGTAAGTTATTCGAACGAACTCAACATCAGTAGCTTGATTCTTGTGTGTAGGAGAAGACCCTTCTGAAAAAAAAAACAATATATATATGTATATATATCTCTCTGTCTCTCTCTCTCTCTCTCTCTCTCTCTCTCTCTCTCTCTCTCTCTCTCTCTGTGTGTGTGTGTGTGTGTGTGTGTGTGTGTGTGTGTGTGTGTGTGTGTGTGTGTGTGTGTGTGTGTGTGTGTGTGTGTGTGTGTGTGTGTGTGTGTGTGTGTGTGTGTGTGTGTGTGTGTGTGTGTGTGTGTGTGTGTGTGTGTGTGTGTGTGTGTGTGTGTGTGTGTGTGTGTGTGTGTGTGTGTGTGTGTGTGTGTGTGTGTGTGTGTGTGTGTGTGTGTGTGTGTGTGTGTGTGTGTGTGTGTGTGTGTGTGTGTGTGTGTGTGTGTGTGTGTGTGTGTGTGTGTGTGTGTGTGTGTGTGTGTGTGTGTGTGTGTGTGTGTGTTGGTTTACCCGTGGAAACGAGGACTTCCATGTGTTAACACATCAGCAGTCCGAGGACATTTTTTGCCGACCGTAGATGCGAGGACGTCCTCGGATCGTCTCGACAATATATTCAAGCATCCCAATGCTTTCTCAGTCTGTTGTCCTTTTCCCAGGCGTGGCTCGGAACGTAGGTCTGGTGCCGGTAGCGATATACACACTCACACAAATGTCTCTATATTAACGGTCTGTAGGCATAAGTAACACATCTCGGATTTCACACTCCGCTCTCCTCAAGGTCAAGAAATCCCGCCAAGGGTCCGGGGCGAGAGGGGGTGAAGTCCTCGGACTAACGGTCGCGTGCTCGTCACAGTACTTCTCTACCGCCCCCACCTCCTCTCCACGCAGGGGACAAAGACCTCCCAGGGTGCACCGTGGACATGTGTTTACTATAACTCCCCCTCGGTTCTGGGAAGAAAGTTTCCACTGAGTCCATGCCCTTTCACGTTTGCCTTTTGGCCATGTCGACGAAAACACTAAGAATGAGAATTTTCCAGTTTTACTTCTTTTTGTAATCTGTACCATGATTTTTAAAATCATTTTCCCTTTTATACCCTTCTTTGTTTTTCTTTGCTTTTCACTCAGACGCATATGAATTATTCAATTGGATGACACACCAAAGAGGACAAAAACATTCATAACTTACCAGTGGTTTCAACGCTTGATTCGTAGCTCATTAGGGGCGTAACTGCAGGGTGTATGGAATGACAAGAGTCAGGGGTCGTGATATGAAGTGAGCCAACCCGCTTTTCTCTCGCTATTTATGTTTCTTTCTTCCCTCCCTTCCTTCCAATAAACCATTTTTAACCATTCAATTAAATACATAGCGCATGAGTTCTAATATCTTACAGAGGAAAATCACTTTCCTTCATCCAGTTTTCCGGAAAAATGAAATTAATTAATATCATCTATTTTTGGATATATTATATTTTCAGTAATATATTTTTCATATGCGTGGCATAGAAATCAATTCAGAACATCTCTTTTACATGTAAATTATAGTGCAGAAAATTCAACGATCTTTCAATTTGCGAACAAGACGCATGGGCGGTAAATTGTACAAATGAATTGGGGATCTATCTTGAAACATTGGCAGGGGTCTCTACGTTTGTAGTTAAGCCTCTGTAGCTCGTACACTGTACACTTCCATTTCTTCGTGTTCTATATCACTTTCGTGTTTAGGATTTAATTGTTCTTACGATTCTGCCGACAAATCAGGAAGCCTACAGCATATATTTTTAGTAATTCTAAAAATTACGCCCTACTGTGACAGTAGAAGCTAAACAAGTTTCAGCAGCATTTACAAGGTAAACGCGATACTCCACAGACCTTTATCAATCGGAAATATTTAATATATAACTCTCATTTCAGATAGACAGACGAGCAGGTCGATATATTATATCCTATTGTAGAAAGTGATACTATTTTTAGTCCATAGAATTTTATCTCTGTATCTGTATGTGATTCCGTTATTTACCTGAAAGAAGGATCGGGCGTGCCAACGAGGACATCTTATCTAATGAAGATTATCAAGGGTCAATCGAGAATATATATATAATGCATCATGTTCGTGTTCAGGAGGTGTTTCAGTATTCTAAATTTCAAAATCAGAAAACGAATAGTTTCCGCGATATTCAAACGTTAAAAATAAAAAATAACAGTTGTTTATTTTCGGGGGGGGGGGGTGTCATCGGCCTTGGTGAGCGGGTAGAGGAGCACCTACACGACTGCTACACGAAAGGTGAGAGAGAAATGTTATAGGAAAGTTAACCTGCATTGTGTTCTCCAAATACGCAACTATAACATACTAACTGAAATATTCATATTTGTTCGAAACTATGTGTAAAGATCAGCGCTCGTACTGGAAATTGTTAGGTGAGAGAAGTTGTTCTAGCCTTGGGGGTATCTTTGCATAAAATATTCTATTGAGGAGGAATACAACTCCCCGAATACCCAACTTAGAGCATTGGTAAAGATATAATAGCAAACACATTTATATTTATATACGTATATGGATATACACTAACACAGGGTGTCGTTGTGAAACACCGACATCCTTCCACAGCATGTAAACGACATCAATCTGAACGAAATTTTTTCGATAACATTTTGTTCGTTGAGGCCTCATTTTGACAGTACGAGCCCTCAAAATATACCACTTTTATTCTGTGTGCTTACAGCCATGAATCACATGCCGATGCCACTAACATTTTTTTCTATTGTAAAACGACAAAATTTTTAATACGCTACTGACAGACAAGGAAGGATAGCCTCCAGCATATGAATATCTCTTAATAAAACTTAAAAAATTTGTAACGTAAAGGTATCAAACACGTTAAGCAAAGTACGTGAATTGAACGAAATTTAAAATCAGGAATGTCGTTCTGTCAGATTTTCTGCTACCATGATAGGCCAGTCAACAAGGGGTCCAATAAGGAAAAAAAACAGGGAAAGGTGGAACAAATTTTATTATCTTCATAAAATGTTCTTAACAATATATTAATTTTGCACGCCTGTACCACCCCAGATTTGGCCGCCATCTTCGAAATTGACCCCCCAAATAAGTTTTTTTCCAAATATCTAACTTGGAAAGCATTTTACAGCAGAAGCCGTTATAACAAAAATTAATCTACATACAATTCTCCAGAAAAATGTTCTGTGCATTTTTCTTCTAGGATCCACCGTTTGGGTGCTAGATGAGCGAGAAATTTTAAGTCCTTTTTCAGCCTCGATTTGGAAGTGCGGAGCTCATGGAAACATGTTTTACATGAAGTTTTGGTAATTCTCTTGTATAAAACTTGATTTTTTTACATTTGTTCTTTCTCATAGAACGTCATTTATTGGTTCAATTGCTTTTATCACTGCATGCAGTACTTACAGGATATAGTTTAGCGTCCCTGAGTACAGGAGATAATATATTTTGTCAAAAATAGAAGATAACTTCAAAGGAACATATTGACTTGGTCCAAAAAGGTTATTTCACATTAAAACGCCCTTGTAATCAAGGTTCCTGGATTCAATGCCCGGTGGAGGCACATTTCTCAGTGGTTTGGAGCCCACTATAAACTGTAAGTCCAGTCCCGATTGTCTATCTGTGCATAAAGTAAACTTAAAACAACAATTCAAACCACAATAACAAGATCAGAAAAGGTTTGGTCTGGGATCTTGTCAGATATGACGATGGAGCCGTCCGTGATGCGCTCCAAGAAGAGTTGTGGCAGAGGAGTGATCAACTCAGTTTTAACCAAGTGGATTTTTGGCATGTCTACTAGTTCATAGATAATCAATTGGGAAACTGTTTGGGAAACCTGATGGTAAGAGGCCTGTAGGAAGGCCAATAGGAAGATGGAGGGATAACGTTGCGATGGACCTAAAGGAAATCGGTAAGGATAGGAAAGATTGATCTTGCCCAGGATAGAAACAGATAGAAGGATTGTGTTGCTGTGGCCATAAACCTTCGGGTTTAAGAAGGCTACAGAGTTAGTTAGTTAGTTAGTTACCAGTTCACAGATAAAATAGATGAGCTGCATGTCGATGCACGAAAGTCTCGTACATAAAGAGATAAACAAGACTCTCTGCTCTTTTGTCAGTGATTCTCATCTTCGCCACCATTCCCTGCTTTTGATTGATTGTTTTGATTGCATTTGAGTTTTAAGTCCACTTTATACACAATATGGCTAATCGGGACTGGACCTACAGTTTTCAAGTGGGATTCGAACAACTATGTGCCTCCACTGGGTATCGAACCGGGGACCCCTTGATTACAAGGCGACAACATTACCACTACGCCATCGGGGATCCCTGCTTTTGATTGTATAAAGCCAATAGTTACAAGAGTAATAGGGAATGAGAAAACCAATCCTTCCAATGCTCATGATGTTGGAATGTCTTCAATGTTGAGCATTTGGCAAATGTCAAGTTTGAACAAAATAAGAGAGATTCACTGAAGCGATCGCTCCTGAAGTAAAAATCAGAGATGCGTTGTATCCAGTTTTAATTTAAATAATATTTTACTAAAAAATCAAGATCAATTCAGAGAAAACTTTAAGTACAAATTTGCCCCGTGACCGTTATAGCTGATGAGGTAAGGATGTGGAAAACGAAGATGTCTTATTTTTATGATCTCTGTGTAGCACTCTCTGAAAGTATCACAACAGACAAGAAACTGCACAGTCTGAGCTTCTTCGCATTATATTCTGTAAAAGCCTTAAAAGTTTCATAACGGACCTTGTAGCTGTAGGAAAATTGGGCTAAATTGTTGAATGATCCGTGAACATTGCAATATATTCATGTGTTCAAAATCTGACTCTGTTCTATCCTCTGTCCTGGGAATCTCTGGAGCAAGGTCGTGTATTACAGTAGAGAAGGGAAGAAAGCGAGTGGGCTGAGCGAAGCAGTACACGCTCCTGTAAACGGCTAGTCCTTTCAGTTATTTTCCCACGCCACGCAATCCCGTTTCCTCTCACGTGTTCATTCGTCGAGCCCTCTCGAGTTACTACGTGCGCAGAGACTTGTTTTCATTTGCTGGCTCCATAGATTCCCGGGACAGAGTATAAAAGAGACGGAAGCTAATCTTAAGAGATAAATGCAACTTTTCGAAGCAAGCTGCACGTGTCGCTCCAACTGCGCCGTGTTCTCAATACCGTGCATCATAGCACGTCTGTTGTTCGCGCTTGCACGGGGAATGTTTTACTATAGACTAAAGGGGGACATATCATCATCACATCGGTTTGAAATCCCTGGGTAGATTATGGTCTGCTTCGATCTGAAAGCTCACGACAACTGTGATGATATTTTTCATACGTATTACAGGAATTCTTGCTGGTAAAAGACAAGGGATGGTTTGGTTTCATACAGTAGCAAGAAATACAGACATTATATTCATTTGTTTTGTATTAAATACTATAAAATTATTGTTTACGAGTGTTTACGAGTGTATTGTTTGCATATATTACCACTTGAAAATACGTTTTCAAGAAAGTCCTTAGAACATTTAGAATAGGTATTTTAGTACCTATGCAAGTTACAGTGCAAAAATGTTTCTTTGTCTTTCTATCTTGCAAAGTGGAGTGAGGGGAAAAAAGTAAAATTTCTCGCTCATCTAGCACCCAAAAAGGCGCATCCTAGAAGAAAAACGCACAGAACCTTTTTGTAGAGAATTTTATGTAGATTAATTTTTTTCATAACCTCTTTTACTATACAATGCTTTCCAAGTGAGATATTTGCAAAAAAAACGATTTTGGGCGCCAAGATGGCGGCCAAATCCGGGTTGCAGAGGCGTGCAAAATTAATATATTGTTAAGAACCCTTTCAGGAAAGCAAAAAAAAATTGTTCCAGTTTTCCCTGATTTCTTTCCTTATTGGACCCCAAAATCATCCCTTGTTGACTAGCCTATGATCCCGCTTCATGTCTTTAGTATGTTGGCAACGATGAATCTGCAGTGCATGGTTACATATACACAAGATAAGAATATTATGTTTTTCGAGGGCTGGTGGACCTGAAATAGGTCCTAAAGTAGCAATAGTTATTACGGAAAATTGTTGTCTTGATATCCTCTACACGCAGCCAAATTTCGTTGATGGTTGAAGGGAAATTGAAAAGGGGTAATAATTACTCAATATTAATAACTAGTGTGCAGATTTTTGCCCATTTGCCTTTTCTATTCTTCTATAGCATAACGTAGGCTTCAATGCTTTAAGTTCGTTTCATGGCGTTTCTAGTTCAAGAACGCATTTTCATCCTGCCTATAATTGCCTATTTTTTGGGTTAGTGCCTATTTTGCTTGACCGTGCCTGAAATGCCTATTCTGCAAATTTCTGCTTACTTCGGCTCCCCCCCCCCTTTGACTTACCCTGCATTGAAGAAGTCAAGCCTTTGTTTAATTCGAACTGACTGAAATCTGATATTCGACAGATTTGAGGGAATGTCAGATCTTTGAAAATTCCAAATGTCGCTTAATCAGGGTAAGCAAACTGGAAAAAGGTTGTTGACTCGTACTCCGACAAAACCCTGTTTTATTTCAACTGGAAGCTTGTAGGAGTCACAGTACTCATTTGTTTTGTTGTGCTTGTAAAAGGATATAAGGTGGCTACGCTTCAAATTTGTGAAGATATCCTTGGTTTCAAAATACCAAAGGACTAGGAGGCCCAAGGTTCCGCGTGCGATTCCTGTACTCGGTATTTCAGCAATTTCATTTAATGATCCTCTATCCTCATCGTCGCGATTCAGTAAAATGGCGGAAAGGCAAGTAAGATAAGAAGCATATGAAATAACGGTTCACAAAGAGTGACAATTTTTTAAAGGCAAAATTTTTAGCCAATTTTAGTGCAATTTTTAATTTTTAATTTTAGGATGCCTTTTAAGTGCCTATTTCAGTGCGTTTTAAGTGCATTTTGATCCTTTTGGGCGCCTATTTTTCTGCGTATTTGAGCTATTTCTAGTGCCTACATATCCGCACCCTATTAATAACTATGTGAGTTTTAGTACAATTGAAGTTACCCCGTTTTTTTCCCTCATAAAGCAAACGTCGACTCATCGAAACTTCAGCAGATTAACCAATTTGCCTACATTCTTGCATTCCATTAAAAGGGGGAGGAGGCTGTCTATTAAGCAACTTTATTGACAGGTTGGTTCTGAAGTATAGGAATATCTTTCTGGCTGGTGGAGACGAGCATGGATACTTTCTGTCGCCAACGAGACAATTGCGAAGGTTTTGCCTTGAAGAAATTCAGTTTCTGGAAAAGTTTCACACAACCTTGCCGCTGCGTAATACTTGTGGGTAGTAAGAAAATGACTATAGAAGAGGAATGTAGAATTTTTCAAACGAAATAGCAAATTGCATATTTTTGTTGTGAAAAGTGTTGATATTTTGTTTCCTCATAACATGTATTCAGTCAAAAATATTTCTTTGTTACAAAATAAAGTTGTCGACCGCTTTGGTGGAGTGGTTATGTTATCACAGTGTCGCGGTGCGACTCGACTCGAGGGTTCCCAAGTTCGAATCCCGGCCTGGATATGTGTGTTCTTTGTGAGTGCCCTTTCTTCCATTTCATCATATTGTCACGCATCATCAAGTGACACAAAAGCGATGCTAGATAACAAAAATAAAATCAAAGGCTAAAGTATCAGAATTACAGATGAGGAGAGGATTGGTCACTTAACAAGCTATGTCAAAACGAAAAATTGAAATCATAACTTTATGGTTTTGTTGGTTTTTTTCTTCAAATAGATGAAAGTATGAACGTCTGTGGGCTTGCTCAGTTAGCTGTATTTACTCGTGGATGCGAGTCTCATCTCAGTGTGACAGAATAACTGCTTGTCATGATTTCCCTCCGTGACACAACAGAAATATTTTCATTGACGTAGAGATCATTTAGCAAAGATACAGTATTCCTTTATCTAAGTTAGTAACATATATATTTTACAATTTACACATACAAGTTATAAGTAACTTAAAACTTGATTAATTGGATTGTTTATTGATTTCTTTTTTTACTTCGCTTTTTGCATTTGGTTATACACGAAGATGGGGATGAGCGATGATATGATGAAAGGGACTCTCACAAAAACATTGATGCCCAGGCCGAGATTCGAACACAGGACTCCCAGCGTCGTAGCGCGCTGTGCTAACCACTCTGTCACCGATATCGGCATTGATGAATTTGAAAACAGTGTTGAAGGCTTCTAAGGGGAATTTTCTTATTCGCTAATTCCTTTTCCTTTGATGGTGTGTGTGCAAGTTCCGACCTTGAAATGGAACTTTTTTTAAATACAACGCAACTCCGCATTGAGAGAGAAATATCATCACAAGGTTAGCGTTTCTAGATTTTTCTTATATCTCCCAGAGCAGCATCCTCGAATAAGTCATTTTGATGCTGGAATTTTAGTGATGTTGGAAGCATTTTCCTTTGTGAACACTCGTTCTCCATTATGAAGATAAATGAAAGAGTCCAACGATCAACAATGACTAATACACATTTGTTGTCTGCATTAAGAATTTTCTACTGACAAAAAAAAAAAAAATAGTACGGACATTGGGACATTGAGAATCTGGTTTCTAAAACAAAGTGTCCAATCTGTGGGACATGAAACTAGAATTGTCCCCCTCTTATTTTTATTTTTTATTTTTTTGATGTTTTCAGCAATTGTAACCGATGTACGCTTGAAACAAACATAAAAAATACTTTCACTAACTGCCAAAATATACTTCAGTTTGATTTTATTTCAATAAAATATATAACCCCACACCTCCTATACGCCTTCATAGCGTGGGGGAGCACTTTATTTTTTTTACTTTTTATATAAGAACTAAAATTAAAATATTTTCCTTTACAATTACATACGTGCGTAATTATGGAGTCATTCAGTTCTAATCAGGGTTATTTGTGAAGGGGTTAAGGGGGAATTTTTCCTTCTGGTTGTTGCGTCCTCCTCCGGTTGCTAATTTTTAGCACCTGAGGGTGGGGACTCTCTATATATTTTATATAATATACCGATGCTGGAACAGTAATCAGTAGAATCCTCCCGTCTGGGCCAATCTCCAAGATATGCGGCCCTACTTACAAACTGAATCTGACATGGTTGATGTAAGTGAAAGTTTCTTTCCTCTTTTGTTCGTGGATTCGCTTCTGGCCTCACCCTCGCCATCCCTGTCGAAGCAAACAATGTGTTACCCTGGACAAGGGTGAAATCCAAAGAGCAACAGTCATTGGCCTGGCTTTACGATGGGGGCTTCCCACAACAATTGCGCTCAAGGTTACCAGAAGAGTATTCCGAACGAGCCTAGTATTCCAAGGTCTGTGGACCACCCATCCATGTTGATTCATGAAGTATGTCACCCATGCCAACAGAAATACCACGCATAATGAACGGTCGGAAGAAGGCAAAAACATGACTGAATATAATTCCAGCGGATATGGTTTTGTTTTATTTTATTTTTACCTACAAAGGATGTTGCAAGGGAAGTTTTCCATTTTCTTCTTCTTGCACAAGTATAGATTTTGAATCGTTTCTCTAATCAACATAAGCAGGAAAACTAAATAGGCAACGGTAAACTGATTTACTAACAAATTAGTGCCCGACCCTGTGGCCGAGTGGTTAGCACATCGCGCTGCGACGCCAAGGGTCCCGGGTTCAAATCCCGGTCGGGCTTGGTTGTTTGTGAATGTCTATTCATCAATTTCATCATTTCATCACTCATCCCCATCTTCGCAAATTAGCCAAGAGGCACAAAACGCGAAGTAAAATAAACTAAATCAATCAATCAATCAATCAATCAACTAACAAATTAGTAGTCCGTTGGGATATGAAAGAATTGTAGCTTCCATCGTCTGTCCATAAGGGACAATAATATATCTTACATGATCTACTTGCAATGGCACGAAAATTCATTAAATTCAGAACTTGTATTTTTCCGAATATAAAAATGTCTGCCATTACTTTTCCTTGAAAGATCTCTCCTTGAAGCTCTGTTCTCCACACACCCTATACGTCTTCATGGCGCGGTGCAAAGCACAGGGGAGCACTTTACTTTTTTTTTTTTTTTTACTTTTCCTCAAGGTGTCCGATGAGAAGAAAATCCCTTCTTATGGACCATCGTCTAAGAACCAATGACAGATCTTAAATTAAGCCTTCATTTTACTAGTGTTGCCCACGAGACGAGACTTTGGCCTGTCTCGTCTCGTGGAAATGCTGTGAAATCCTGTCTCGTCTCGAAAATATTCGTTTGTCTCGGGACACATGATCAATCTCGTCTCGTCTCAAATTTTTAAAAGCCTGTCCCGTCTCGTCCCGTGGGCAACACTACATTTTACACTCTCATTCTGTCTTCTTAAAACTGGATTACGCTAAGAGAAAGTAATTTCCTATTACCTATAGCCCCTACACATGGATTGTCCACTATTCATCTCCAATGATACGACAATGTCAATTCTATTTTCCAAAGTTGTAGTAACTATTGCAAACACTGTGATGCTAGTTGCATGAGCTTACGAAGTCCTCCCCCCCCCACTCGCTCCCCAATTCTTAAATCAATAACAGGATCGATGCCAGAAGGCATAATGTCATGTAATCAAATATTCGGAAGCATATTAAGATAATATGATGTAAGGTGTCTAAGACAATGTAACCATTTATTGTATTAAGGGTAATTCAAATAATACAAGGAAAGAAGATACCTGTTTGAGTATCTGAGACTCCAAGGGTGATCGATATGAATCTTATGGTTGGATTGTAACAAGCCACCAAGGTAATTAAAGTGACTAAGAGAAAGGTTCAATTAAATTTTGGTAGTTAAACATTAAAATTGTAAAGAGGTGTAACAGTTTTCAAACCACATGAACCAGTGGCTAAGTCAGGAATAAATTACCAGAGCGGCCAAGAGAGGACCAGAACGGCAAATGAAGGGGAGGGGAGGAGGCACAAAAATATAGTAAAAAGTCTATTTGTTTTGGCTTCTCTACCCTCATGCAGGACTGTGGGATATGTGTAAAAAAATCCCCGGTGCATTGCAACGTCCCCCAGACAAAGGATAGGGCTCCACATATTCTCGGCCATTGCCACAGTGGACATTTTTGCTCCATAGAATTTATTATTTATTTGAATTTAATCTTACCATATTTTCACAATTGTATTTAATATGCTTCCACTGTTTTTAGTGCAACAACAACATGACATCCATTTCAAACTAGCTATTTTTTTACTTCATTTGGGAGGAACTGCATAGCCTATCCATTAGGTGGACCGAAAGGTTACTGTATACTGTAATGAATGCGAACGATAGACGGGAGGGGAGGGAAGGGTGTCTGAATACATTTTTCCATGGGATTGAAACGTGGCAATCAGACATATTAGCCGATCTATTTTGATTTCCGGGGAGTTCAAGGCAAATAATACATAACAACATACTCCGGTTAAGGTTCGCCATCATTATTATTGTACGTGCACGAACAAATAAATAAATAACGGTATTCTTTGTTTCAACAATAATAGGGCAAGTAATGCATATTAAGTTGATATGAGTCAGAAACATCTGTATTGTGAGAGCAGCGAGCAAAGCGACAACAATATTAATGTATTGCTGTACTAATACTTTCAACAGAAAGTATACTAATACTCCAACAGAACCTACCACCCCCCTTGAAATGAACTCCACTGCTCTAGGGCGTGTCCTCCGTCACCCTCTCGCCGATGACAAAAGAACCGGCTGCTCCCTGGGTCTCAAAATAGCAAATGTAAACGTCAGGTCATTATTCCCCAAACTTCAGGAAATATGCATGGAAATTACAGAGAAACAGATTGACATTCTTGTTATAACAGAAACGTGGTTAACTTGCAATATAACGGATAATGCATTGAAAATTCCAGGTTACGACTTAATACGCTCTGATCGCCATTACAGCATGGCTGGGGGTGTCTGCATATACGCACGGGAGGGACTGAAACTTCATCCGTTGTCTTTCGAAATCGAAGGAGAGTTTGACGTTGAGTACCTTGCAGCTACGGTTGAAATAAATAAGGAACGTCTCGGTATTTGTGCCGTATACAGGCCTAAGCGTATTCCATATACACAGTCGTCAATTTTAGAAGATATATTGACCGAAATGTATCCCTTAGTTAATGACCTTGTTATAGCTGGAGATTTCAACATTAATTTCTTACATCCAGACTGTGCTGACGTCGTTTACATTCAAAATTTGTTTAATCAATTTCAATTAACGCAAATAATCAATAAACCGACCAGAATAACCTCCACGACTAAGTCATTAATTGATCTGACGTTTGTCAGCAACATGAAAAATATAATCCAACATGGTGTCGGTGAGCCAGTCAGCAATAGCGATCATAGAATGACCCACTTGCGTATACCAAACCAGAAAGCGTGAACAGAATTATATACCACAGAAAATACGGTGATATTGATTATGATAAATTCGTGAAGGATGCAGAAAAAATTAACTGGGGAAAAATATATAACACCGATAACTTGGATATGAAAGTAGAGTATTTCAATGTCAACTTACTTGATCTCTTTGACAAGCACGCGCCAGTTCGTAAAACACGAGTTCGTAACAAACGTATGCCGTGGATTACATCGAATGTGAAGCTGTTGATGAAACTAAGGGACAATGCGTTTCGTAAATTCAAGCGAATCGGAACTGAATCTGCATGGAAAGAATACAAAGAATTGAGAAATTTCACGACATCCGTTATTCGGCAAGAAAAAAAGTGTTATTTTGAGCATAACATCAATAAAACACCAAGACAACCAAAGCATTTATGGAAGCAGCTGAAATCTGTAGGCATTGGCTCAAATAAAAATGATCTCCCCTCCACGTTTGACAATGCGAACGAGATAAATGAACACTTTATTAATTCAATTGATAGTCTAAATATCGACCAACGTCTGATATCTCAAGAATGTTTAAAATTTAGTAACCAAAAGTTTAATAATATGCTTCCCGAATTTGCTTTTAAAAAAGTGGATGGCTATACTGTAAGAAAATGTTTGTACGAAACCAAGTCTTCTGCTATTGGTGCAGATGGAATATCAACTACAATGCTGAAGTTATCGCTACCTTTTATTTTGCCTATTATCACACATATTATTAACTTTTCGCTCGAGAAATCCGTATTTCCAAGGAAATGGAAAGAAGCTTTGATAACACCACTCCCTGAGACGACCCGACCAACTAATGTAAACGACCTTCGACCTATTAGTGTTCTGCCTGTGTGTTCAAAACTACTAGAAACAATCATCTAGTATAAACAGACATTTAGCTTCATTGCCCAAAACAATATTCTTCCACCCTCACAGTCAAGATTTCGGCCAGCACACAGCACTGCTACGGATTTGCTGAAAGTCACAAATGACATCCTCCAGGCTATGGATAAGAAATTCCTCACTGCATTAATATTATTGGACCTGTCCAAAGCATTTGATACGGTACAACATAAATTACTGCTCAGTAAACTGAAATATTACAGTTTTTCACAATCTACCCTTAACTGGTATTTTTCATATCTAAGTTGTTACGTGCTGCTAATTTAATAAATAACTAATTAACTCATGGCCGTGTGCACGAACGAAGATCAAATTTTAAACTCGGATCGGGAAAGGATCACTGGAAAATTCCATTGCACGAAGACGGTTCAACACTTGATCGCGATCTAGGAACATCAAAACGAGTTTATCTTCTGAACGGCCATTCGAGACCGTTTTGGTGGCCGATCCTGGTTCACGATACTGACGCTTCGACTGCAGGCAGTTGTTTTTGAATATAAACAAAGCGGAAAGTGATATCGAGAGCGTGCAGACGCTAGAGATGTTGGATGTACAATGCTGATAATTCGAGAGTTGTGTAAAGTAAACTAAAAACTGCCAAAATAATAATAATAATTTGTGGTTCTGTGGTGCAAAGTCGAAATTTTTCTAAATAGTGTACTTTCTATCCCAGAACACAAAACATGTGCAAGTGCAAGGTAAATTAGAACAGAGCAATGTTACGATATTGCTACATGGTGTTGCTACACGACATGACAATATAAATATATAAGAATTAAGAAATGAAAAATTCAAATACTTACCACAATACAGTAATAATAATAATAAAATATCTTTATTCAGCGGGAGAGTTTCAGCGTACGCTGTTCTCTCGCGAATTCATTTCGTAAGGCATTGAAGTCCCGTAGAAGAAGGTTCCATGCTTTCTCCTTATTCTTTTGTCTTATGCCGTCAGTTCTTTTTTAAGATTATTATTTCTTTACACCCTACTACATCCTTGTACTCGTCGACAAGGTTGATCAGTACATTTCTCAAATTCAGATAAGTTTGCAGCCCGAATTACTTTCTTCTCCTACACGTTGATACTTTAACACATCACACTATTCGGTGGGGTTCTTGATTGTCATTTGTTTTAGCCAACCAATCAGGTATAGCCTTACAAATTAATCTCGGATCATTTGAACGGAATCTCTTGAACGTCGTTTTTCGTTGGTGCAATGCAAATCTTTAAACCAAGTTCATTTAGAGTGGATCAAAATTGATCTCGCTCATCTGAACTTCGAAATAATCGGCGTTGGTGCACTCGGCCATCAACTAACTCAACTGAGCTGAGCTTAGCAACGCAACAACGAAGAATCGCTCGCCTCACCTGCTGGGCGAATTAAACATTACATGAATTATAATACGGTCAGGATAAGTGCCTAACAGTCGGAGTTACCGAGAATAAACCTAGGAGGATTTGATTTTAAATACCTGAAATGACGTTACATAATACTACGGTGTTTCTGAATATACACATATATTAAAGCACAGATAAATACACATTACATCTTGCCCTCTTTCACTCGATCTCACATTCATACTCTCATTCCATGGCCTATGGCGACAATATGACAATTACAAAGGTTAGATTACTTACTACTTTGACCATACTCTTGCTATGTCTTGGCTACATTGCCTTTTACAATTTATCGTTTAGGATTTTAAGTATAAAGTGAATAATTGTTCCTTGTGCGAACCCCTTCTATCTTTTCTGAAGGTACAAATATAATTCAATGAGCTATTGTTTGCTGTTAACATAAACTCTCATCTTTAAATTGATTACTCCGTCGGAAAACAGATGTCTAGGGATGCCATAACACTGATTTAAGTTATGCAATGATTTGATTTACGCAGATTCGCGGTAGATAGTCGTCATCTTTCTCACACACGCACATGGTTGGATCTTACCTTCGCAGCGTTCCCTCTGACCTGGGTTGGGTGAAAGTGGTCCTACAGTTCTGGAAGACATCTGCACTCCAGGGTTGCCCTTCGCGGTTATCCTGGTTGGCGAAAGTGGGTCGGTTGGCGGCTCCATCTGGCATCATCGGATCCTGGCTTCACTCGTTCACTGTCGACTCCATACGACAACTTGCGCAATAATAGGTCAGTTCTTCGCGGTCACTCGTAAGTACAGATACGTGACTTGGGCGATGAGACGAACGTACGCGATGAGCCATTCGCGGTTTCACATGGATATCAAATGTTATTAACTTTCACTACTTTGGACGTTGTTTCGGACGATTGACACGGGTGGACGTGTCTGGCGTTATTCTCACATAACCACACGTATGTGCACGGATGCGTTGACAGCGAGGGGGAGAAGGACCCCCTGGTTCTATTCTGCTCTACTCCATGGCTCTGAAACACTCACTCGAGGAAAAACAAATCCAGACCTCGAGTCTGCTTGCAACTCGCAGCTCGGTCGCGCGTAGCTCACACTCCGGTGGCGATTGTAGGCAAAACTGTGCATAACTGTGTCTCGCTATTCCAAATCATCCCTTTTATTCCAGATTTGAACGTAGTGACGCTGTACCCTCTATGATCAGGTGCTTGTTTATTGTTTCTGGTGCTTTGACCGTTGTCCTCCTATCCTGGTCAATGCTCACTCCGGTCCTTAACCTCTGGTATCAGCCCATCGCGCAGAGATTAGGTTAAGTCTTCCTCTATTGTATTCAGTCACGGAAAGCAAGGGCAACTCAGTAGGGTAGCGTCTCCCTTTCAATTCAACGATGAATCTTTAATAATTCATAACTCCCGTATTTCTGTTCTGATTAGGCTCAAATCTTGGAATCAGTACTTTCATGATGTGGTCTTCCGCTGGTTGAAATCTCATCAAATTCGGTCCATTGGTTTAGAAGTTGCATTTTTCTTGTTATTCCCATAAGAATGCATGTAAATCCGAATTCGGGCGAAAAACGGTGGTTGAGCAAGCTAGTGCTGGCTAAGACAGTTCGCTAGACACCTGTATTCGCGACGGATATTAATATTACCAATTGCAATTAATTCCTACTAACGGGCAATTAGATTAATTACTTGTCACTCAATATTTGACAGTTATAAAGTAACCGAAATCAACGTGTAAAACTGTCGCCTACTTTATTATCTAATAATTTATATATTTCATCTGGTGTTCCACAAGGATCTATACTAGGTCCCTTATTGTTTACGATTTATATTGCAGACCTACCCTCAGTTGTCAAATACTGTAACGTACATTCATATGTTGATGACACTCAACTAACCACATCATTCAATCCAACAGAAATTGCCATAAGTATTGAATACATAAGTAATGATTTGGGTGCGATAAAAACATGGTGTGATGCAAATGGCCTTAAAATTAATGCTAATAAGTCATGTTATACATTTATTAGAACTCGAAATGCTATTGGTTCGGTCGAGCACACTAATACAACAATTACAATAAATGATAATGTCATACCTAGAGCTCAAGTAGTTAAAAGTCTTGGACTGATATTTGACACTCGTCTATCATGGAATGAGCATATTAGCCGCCAAATCAATAAATCATTTGGAACACTTAGATTCTTGTTTAAATTTAACAAACTATTATCTTCAGAAATCCAGCAGCGATTAGTTGAAACACTTATATATCCATTTCTCGACTATTGTGACGTAGTGTACTCTGGTAGAATAAATAAAACTTTACAAGCAAAGATTCAAAAATGCCAAAATGCGTGCATGCGGTTCATATTTTGCATCCCGAGACGTGAACATATTTTACCTTCCATAAATAATAAGAATATCCTCAATATGTACCGTAGGCGGCTACTGCATACATATTGCCTTATACATAAAATTATTACATCAGGCAGACATGTTGATCCCTCGCACCAGTATTCACAGCCACCATACAAGAAATAATTTCAAATTTAACCTTCCACTCTGCAACACACAGGCATATCAGTCGTCGTTTTCATATTTTGCTGCAAAAATATGGAGTGCCCTACCTAAGACCATGTCGAGCATATCTAAAATAGAATCTTTCCGAAATGAAGTAAAGAATTTTCTTTTGGCAGAGCAGAGATTGTGTTCAAATACTATGATGTAACTTGTATGTTTATGTTATGTATTTTGTCTACATGTTTTTATTTTTATTTATTTTTCATTCATTTTATTTTATTTTTATGTAGTTGTCTTTTTACAATTTTTGTATCATTTTATTCATACATTTATTACAATTATTTTATCAAAAGATTTTGTAACTAAATCATACAGTTTATTGTACACTGTATTAATACTGTAATAACGTATGTATAAGAAATGTAAATTTAAATGTAATCGATGACACGGGTTAGGTGGCAGAACAGCCTCAGGCTGAACCTCGCCCACGTAAATAAAGAATTTAAAGAATAAAGAATTTAAAGTAATAGGAGGTTCCCTTCCAAAGGTTTGTATTGCGAGAGGAGTAAGCACAAGCAAATTTGCTGAATTTAGAGTACATTACTGATCTGCTATCATATCTACATGAAATACCGAGCTTCCAATCTATGGTAGCAATTACATCCACGGTTTTCTTAAAGTTACTTTGGTCTACGCTGCGAGTTTTGAGTCAGAAAAAGTGTGTTTGGGGGTGGGGAGAGGAGGTAGACGTGTGTATGGCGGTTTGTGGCCAACCCTGGCCACCCCTTAGCGTTGCCACTGATATGGACACTACGCCACCCCTCCCAAACACACTTATCGCTCACCGAGAATACACACACTTAACATGCTATCATTACGCATCGTTCATGCACCAGCAAAGTAGAACAGTTAAGAAGTGCAATTTTACATCACAAATTGCACAAGGAACGTTTCTCCAAAAGTAAATAAAATACCAGAGCATTTCATCCAAAATTATCCCTCACTGGTTCGGAAGAAAGAAGATAAAAGAAAGGGACTTCGGTCCCGAGGTAACACCATTTGCGATGAGCGTCGTACCAGGCTGCACAGCATAATTCTCAGCAACACATTAGGCACATTACTCTTCACGCTGAAACTTTTCTCCCACACTTTAGTACTAGACCTTTCTCGACCTTAGTTGACTGATTGATTGGGTTGGTCTTTTAAGTCCACTTTATACACAGTAAGGTTACCTAATCGGGACTGGACCTACAGTTTAAAGTGGTATCCGAACCACTATTAGTCTTTACCGGATATCGAACCCGGGACCCCTTGATTACAAGGCGAGGACACTACCACTGCACCATTGTGAGGCCCTCTTGTCCTTAGTGATAGACAAAAATTCTTGACTACAAGAATAATTTCTTCTGGACTTTCTTGACCTACTTGTTGATTTCTTGACTTTTTCTTGATTTTCTTGACATTGTTGACTGGTAGACACCCTGTAAATACTCGGGAAAAGCCAGAGTGGTAAATGCAAGCCCCATATTGCCATTCTTTATAACATTGGGTTCTAAGTTAAGAAAATATCTGAAATTCTCCTTTCCATGTATTATGATATTAATGCATCATACTCGCTATTTTCAATCTGTTATTTACTGATTTCAATACGCAAATACATAATAACAAATATAATAGTAATAACACGACTAGTGTTGCCCACGGGACGAGACGGGACAGGCTTTTAAAAATTCGAGACGAGACGAGATTGATCATGTGTCCCGAGACAAACTAATATTTTCGAGACGAGACAGCATTTCACAGTATTTCCACGAGACGAGACAGGCCAAAGTCTCGTCTCGTGGGCAACACTAAACACGACAAATTATCCCTACAAGTTTGCGCCACTGAAAGCATCCGGTTATTAATTTCCAGCCCCTCCCGAAAAAAAATCCTGCGTACGCCAGTGCTTACAGTACATTTAAACCATTCGTTGTTACAAAATGGGGGTTTACCTCTCTCCCCTTCTAAACTACGCATTTTCGTCTCAAAGTTTGTTACTAATTTATGTTCCAAGCAACATGCTAAACTTCGAATAAGAAAAAGTACTGTAGTTCCATTGCTTCACAAACGTCTGAAGTCCGTGTGTTATTTTTTAAAAAAATAATTTGCATTGTTTCTAAATGATCAAAACAATATACAACATACATTGAAAATTATAATATAAAATTTGAACAGGTTGATTATTTTTCCGCCTCCGTTACGATGTCATGAGTGTAGCAGGCTTCGACGCCAGAGGTTCTCTGTCATGTTGGAATCCTGGGGGAGGTATTGGATTTGTGTCTATTGAATGATGTATTTCACCGCTTCATCATTCATCCTCAGCTTGCGATTATCCCAGTCCTTTTTCGCTTGAAGCGGGCGACAAAGGCAGTGGAAGGACAGACGAGATGTCTTTCGGGGGGAATGGTTGGCAAAGGGACAAGGTTACTGATGACAGTTTTATGAGGGTCGCGTCAGGCCCAGGTTTTCATTGCCGAAATACCATATACAACTCCTTTGCTGTTTCCTGCGTGCGCTTGCTGTCATGGTCATCAATCATGAACCTGATTTCCTTCATTTGCAATATATCATAATATTATATAAAGAAAAAACAATTTGAAAGCTCATTCAGTACACAATTGATTTGTTTATTTAAGAAACCGCCTATCGACCACTTTTGGCCAAAACGACATTTTTACAGTTTCATTTAGCCCTTACCAAGATGCATCATTTGATGTAGAAACCGCTCATATAACCGCATCCGTAACGAAGGTAAGTGGCCTTGAAATATCCGTTTACTGCAGAAACCCATCAGGCGCCGCAACATAGAGGGTTTCTACAGTAAAGATGTAACTCAGTTAGTACCAACTGATTCAATCGGACGTTCCGTACAGTTGGCAATACTACGTACATTGTATCCAAGAACAAGTGTTCTCCTGTGGAGTGGTGTGTTTAACATTGTCGTGAATTCAGTGGCGTGCCCAAGGGGAAGGGGGGGGGGGGTTGGTGGAAGTCATGCCCACCCCGTTTGGCCCAGCATTCAAGAATAAAAGAACATCAAAAGCAGGAAAAGATAGCAAAATGAAGGCTGGCGACTAAACAAATGTATACGTAAACCCCTCCCCCTTTAGAAAATCCTGAGCACGCCACTGCGTGAATTGTTGCCTGACAAAGTTCATCTTCAGCTAAATTCACCAAAAGCCAACAGGAAAGGTCCCATAATCAGGAAGAAACTGGACGATATTCGTAAGTTGCTGGATTACACACGAGAATATGACAACTTCTACTACAACATTCTGCTGTGGCCAACAACACATGCTGATGCTTCAACTTGGTCTAGGACAGTGGCGTAGCAGCCGCCCCAGCAAAAAAAACCGCAATGCTGGGGGGGGGGGGAGATATAGGGGTCCCACTATGTTATCTCTCTGTCATCCTGAAATTTTATATAATCCCAGAAATTCAGCAGTTACTGTCGCTTATTTAAAAAATGGATTTACGAAACAGAAAGTTGGTTCCCAGTAACATATCATATGACGACGTCTGCGATAATAAGCAGAGGGGCCCGGGCAACTTGACATTATGGGTCTCTTCCGAAAATCAGAAACAAGTTACTTGTTCATACATAGATGGCAATCGGTAGGAATATTATCTCATCTCATACCTTTATACCTACGTGGTTTTCGTAATAGTAGTGTAGTGTAGTGTAGTACAGTTGTGAATCGAGTAGAAAGATTCAGTTGCTCAACCGGTTGATGTCTTATTGTTACACAATACCTAAACAAGCAAACTTGATAATTTATGACATTTTTATTACCAGTAATATTACGTGATATTTAAAATGTAACTTCCCACCAAATATTTTCAAGCCCCCAAGCCTCAGTATGAGATTGAAATAAGATAAATTTCCCACATTGTCCACACCTATTACATTTTACTTCAAAGGGGCACAAAAACTCGGGATGTTGAGCTCAGGGGCAATTTTCCCTTTGCCCTTAGGTCCAATAGCCCCAATTTCGCCACGCAGGGTATACAACGTATACAGTACTCGAAGTGCTCCAATCGCTCCAATAGGCATTTCATTGAGTGACAAATTTTCAGTGAATAAGTCCAGTCGCTGCTTAATTTTCTATCTCTCAAGACATGAGTCTGCCTCTATTTCTTAGCAGCAGATTGCAATTGACCCGAAGATATTAGGTCACCATTGACAATGTAGAGGTCCAGTTCAATCCACGTAACTGAAATGATAAGTTTATTTGAGTATATAACTCAGTATTAGTATTAGAAGCGTATGTGAAGGCTCTTACGTTGAATCTTGGCCTGGCATAGCCAGAGGATGGGTTTTTGGGCTGAAGGTGCATCCACCTCTAAGTCCAAACAAGGAGTGTTTACTAGCCTTTAAACAATTTACCCAAAAAGTATTTTTTTAAATATATGTGTATTATATGTAACTTACATTAAAGAAAAAATGCTTCGAACAAAAAATACAAAGGATCACGAACAAAATAGTTGGCTATGTGAAGCCTCCACCCTCCTTAAAAAAAAGAATCTTGGCCTTGCCACCGCGTTCAAGTAAGAGAAAATATTTCTAATTTCTTCATCCAGTTATTTATGAGAGATTTAGACAACCCTGATAGAGTTTCGACAAATTACTAAACTGATATATAGCCTAAGTTGATGTCGAAAAATTGGAAGGAAGGGTTAATTCATTTTACAACTTTGGAGGGGGGGGGATGCTAACAATTGTGCGTCTGTCCCAGGCCCGTAGCTAGAACTGACCTCCAGGGGGGGGGGGGGGGCTTATGGGTATCAGGTTGGGCTTCGTGAACCAAGTCCATTTTTCAAAAGTTCAATAGTATTAAATGAAGGTAAATTATGTGTGTTGGGGGTCATTAAGTTAAATTAAAATATAAGATTTAGAAATATCATACGAATACTACAGTTTTTTTCTATATATCTTCTAAACATCTCTTGAAGTGCTAATGACTGCCACTGACACCATCCCTTAACACACTCTCCATACTATTTTTCATGATACAAATATTTTTATCATACATGTTAAAATGTACAATATTCACTTCAATCATAATGACTACCGTACATTCCACCCCCGCCCAAAGCAATAAAACTTGGGATCTGTTGACATTTGACGCAGATGCGGAAGGAATGTGGATAATGACATCAAAGTCACAGATTTCTGTTAAACGAGAAGCTGCAACAGGGGCAAGGAAGGTACAGATAAAGAAGGCTCCTTATGAAAGAACATTCTAAAGTCTTGAGAATCTTCTAAACACTTGCCGCTGCTTAGACTTCTGCTCATAAACAAGATGAACGAACGAAGTTGTGAACAAAATAATATATTCTGTCTAAATTTTCGCTCTTCACCTCAAATTAGAATACAAAATAGTTTTACCTAATGTCAAGGGACTGGCGGCAGTGCCAAGGGGGGGGGGGGGGTGGCGACCCTGTTAGGGGGCTGTGTCCCCTGGCCCCTGCCTGGCTGCGGGCCTGGTCTGTCCCACTCTGGCATCATCTCGATGTTTATTATTTTCCACTGAGGGGGCCCCAATATTTTACTTGCAGGGGGGGCAGAGAACTGCGCTACGCCACTGATCTAGGAGAAAGATTAGGTACGTTAAATTACTACCTATTATGTTCTCTGAAAATGTGAATTTTTTAAGTGATTACGTAGAAGATTTTTCTCTTTTGTTCCCCTTAAGTTTAGCTCAAATAATTTGAATAGCTAATGATTATTATGAAGAAAACAATACATTTGTGTTTTCAACCTTTTTCATTTTCTTCACGTCATCTATTTCATGAATCAAATAAAGTCTTACTGTGATTCGTTGCGATTTTCTCCCTCCATAAACAAAATAATAATATATAATAATAAATGGGCATTATAAAATCTGGCTGAAAATCCCCAAATTTTCTCTCTCTGGCTGTTGTAGTTTCTGAGATACTCACTTATGAGGGTCTCAGAAGCTATGGTTGACACGGAGGTACACGATGGATCTCGATGTTAATGTAGAACCTAACATTGTGACTTTTAAATCAAGGCTTATCGAGTTTGATCCCGATGGAGGAACGTTGCACAGTGGTTCAGACTCATCATTTCGTTCGTTGCCTCATTGACTTTTCAAATTTCACCCCTAACGATCGAAAAGCAAGTAAATAAAGTAGATTAAAATAGTCGCAATCTCGTACTATATGTTCTGTTGCAAGTTACCCAACAAAGGTCCTTAAAATCTCATGCCAGTGACGTTCTCTGTGCCGTCAAACAAATTCCGGTAATTGCACTTCAGTAATTTATTACTTCATCTTTCTTTGTCATGGTCAAGCGAAACCTGTAAACATTGATGTAAAATAGCCAGAAATATAAATAAATCATGCAATTCAACATTTAGATTTACTATTGTATCGTTAAAGATAATCAGGTTGCACATAAATGCCGTCAATATCAATATAATCTTTGTGGCCCTTTGAAGATCGTTGAATATCTTAACAGAAGCCCCAGGAAGTGGTACACCCACAGGGTAAAGTTGGTACCGCCTTTGTTCGTAGAGTGTTTACTCCAAGAAGGAAAAGTGTTAGAACTAACAAGGGAAGTACAATAAATTTGAAGAGAGTGACGGTTTTCCCTTTCTGAAAGGGAGATCTCTTCACTTTCTCTTCTTGCGCCCCAGCCCGCTAACTCCACACGTGCCGTTATGTAACCCCTTAACCATCTGAGGGATGTTTCTCTCATTGAGGCCAGTTCTTAAAGGCAGGCTCCATTTTATTGTGTTTTTGAGAGTTTATGTGCAACACTCCTCTTGTTCCCCATCCCTCTGCACGCTTTCTCTGCCGACCCTTCTCTCTTAAATGTTTTAACATTTTCATCCCTATCACAGCCTCATCAATTTTACCAGAAGGGTTGGACATTCTGGTTCGAAAGATCGGTAATTTATGACAGCTTTCCCCATCTTTAGTGAGTTTTCGAAAATTACTTGATTGACCCCTAACGCATTTCGTTTGAGTCGCACCCTTTTTTTCCCCGTAATTCCACGCTTTTCACTGAAAACAATATAAGGCTGAAAGGTCTGTCTTCAGTGTCCCTACACTGACCAATCGCATGACTCTAAACTGCACTAGAGTTTTTAAAGTTATTGCCTGAATTTCTTTAAACTAATCAGTATTTGCTCACACATTGGAGTGTTCAGATGACGGAAGAATCATACGTACTGAAGGGTGAGTATTCTCTTGAATAACCACCACTGAAAATATTCATGTCTTTATATACTCCAATTGTTCCAAATTGCTTAGCTTTTATTGCTATTTTTATTTAGTCTTTTTTTTTCCAATTCGCACGTTGAGAATATTTCCTTCTGATGTTTTTAAAGTATCGTGAAAGAGTTTTTGCAGACCAATATGAATATGCAAACGGAAATTCTGTCTTCGGTAGTGTTTCTGGTAAAATAGATGCCAAACTCTGACAACACGCAGGCCTGTAGCTTGGAGTGATCTCTTGACGAGGCGTTCACGGGTTACTGGTGAGTGGGGGTGAGCTTGTTTCAAACATGTAAAACATAATACTTTTACTTTCAATAATTAAACAGAAATGAAACATGAACTGCAACTAGAGGTGTTTTTTCTTTTTTTTTGTTCAAAGTGAGAATTGAATTCTGTGCTTCTTGAATTCATACATATAACAATTCTTCTATCAGAATTGTATTACTTTTGAGAAAAGTTGTTATGGTGGTTTCAAAAGCACTTTCATTGCGAGGAGAGCAAGTGAGAATGGACAACAATATTAATTTTAGCGGTGAGAGGGGCTAGTTTTCATAGTAATAAGTATGAAGTTGATATGAGTAATATACAAATCAACGTGGTGCTAGCGTATTGAGCAAGAACAAATTACTATTTTTTCTTTTTAAAAAATCGATAATTTAAACTGAATTATTAGCGAAAATTTTGAAATTGAAGGGAATGCATTGTTCCTTCTCACTTGCCCCTAGAAAATGTTCTCGTTTGTGATATAAGAGATGCAAATTTATTAGATATCAATAAACTTATAAATTCTTTCTGACATGCATGTGAAGAAGAAGCATGGAAGGGCATTGTGAAATACGATGAAAGGGGTCTCGGTCCAGGTTAGGCTAAGCCTCCCTCGCCCATGCCTAGCTACGGGTCTGACAACACGACGTTAAAGAAAAGTGTAGAAACCCCAGTAAGTTGGTGGCGAAATACATATAATTTCATTTGGAATGGTTCCATGTTCCATACTGCTTTTCTACTATTTGCTACCTACCCTATAATACGTCGTTTTATTTTGAGAATATCTATACCAAACGGTCAACACCGGTAGCAATCATAAGTTTAATTTTCCTGCTTGCTGCTATCGTGCGATTGTAATAGTCAGTTTATACTCGGCATATGCGTGTGCTAGCAGTGCAACTATTTTACCAAAGTGCTTAATTTCAATTTGGGCTTGATCTTTTGACTAATCGCGACGATGAAGATGAATGATCATCTGATAAACTGCATGAAGAGTCAGTAGTTTACGACTTTTGAGGCGAGTTTTGTCACAAATAGGAGTCCCCAAAGAGCCAGTTTCCAATTTCTAAGCACGGGTGAGTTTTCTCACACTAGTCTGGCTTTGTAATTATTCCTCTAGCAAATGTATGTGGTGAACATGCTTACCCTGGCTAAGGGAGTGTATTTACACCCTTTCATCTGCATACAGTGCAAATGCACCCCCTAAGCTCGGGTGAGTATAACCACCCCTCATTTCGCGGGCGGGTAAATGCGCTTCCCAAGTTCATGAAGGAAAACTCACCTTTGTTTAGAACGAGGAAACTTGCCTTTTGTGGACGTCTATTTGTTACAAACCAAAGTCACCCCTGTAAGGTGAATTTACAGTGTTTGTTTATCAGTATACTCAAAGCGCTCGGCTACCGGGGCGTACTTCATTTCAGTTAAATATCTGATACTACATATAATTGTATGTAATAATAATAATAATAATAATTAGAAATTCAAATGAACGTGTGTCGTGATTGCAGGGGTTTGGTGAAGGGTGTGGTCAGTAAAAAAAGGTTGGGAACTACTGCAGTAAAAAAAGGTTGGGAACTACTGCATGAATATATCCAAAAGCTTCGGAATCAGAATCATGTGTACATTCTGTGTCTTAATAATACAACTGGGATGGTGTTTTAAATAATACCATGAACTTTGGGTGAAAAAGACCCCCTGCCCCCCCTAAATACATCATTTGCAATGAAACCATTACTTTTATATATTATTATTAATGTTATGATTATCAACTTGGTGCATTTCTCTACTCGAAACAGCCGGCCCCCGCGGCGGAGTGGTTAGCACATTGAGCTACGACGCCAGACGTCCCGGATTCAAATCCCGGCCTGGGCGTGGATGTTTGTGAGTGTCCATTCATCAATTTCATCATATCATCACTCATCCTCATCTTTGCAAATTAGGCAAAAGTGGCACTAAAGGCGAAGTAAAATAAAGCAAATCAATCAATCCACTCGAAACACTTAATGAGCTAATATCTGGCATAATTGTATTTTGTCAGATGTCAATGAAGGACAATTTTATTCATGAAATTTATGTTGTTTTATCTTTAACTTTATCGGATAAACCCTTTCAAGTAACAATTTCATCATTCATCATCATCGTCGCGATTAAACAAAAAGGTAGAATGGCGACGTAAAATAAGAAAAATAAATTAGAAATAAATATATTTTCCTTCTGGCATGCACTACAATGTATTTTCTGATGATTGTAGTCTCATACACATCAGTACGAAATAAAATATCCATACAGTGCAAATGAATGGAATATAAGTAGAAAGGAAGATTTCTACTTTCGCTAATATTTCTAAGAAAGTCCCCATGTAATATTTTTGGAAAAGTCATACATATGTAAAAAGTACAGATGGCGAAATCCGTTGTTTTTTTTTTAAAAAAAAATCCGGAATCCGTATAGTAAAAACGGAGAATCCGGATTTCGGAGGGAATCCGGATTTTGAATAGAATCCAGATTTCGAATTCGATCCATCCTGGCTCACGCTTATTTTAAATGTTTAAATAGTACGTAACTAAGTCTACTGAATATGTTTGCAGCTAATTCCAAACTGAGAAAGAGGAATAGTTGGCTAACTGAAAAGCAATGTGCAGTAGTATTGTACAACAGTTCTTTCTTTCCGCCAAACATGCCCACATTGCTCGATGACTCCTTATCTGTCGTAGCAGTTACACAAGAGCGATATTTTGATAGATTTCAAAAGTAACCGATGTCGTCCGTCACCTGTTGTAAAGCCTCTTGGCTATCATTCCTATATCTCCTGTCGGATCACACTTTAAACTGTAGGTGCAGTTCCAATTGGCCTTACTGTGCATAAAGTGGACTTAAAACACCAACTCAATCAATCTATCTTTCCTGTGTGAATCTTGATATGGCCTCCCTACCTCTCTCATGTATGTGTCCCTTCCCTCATGCCCTTCAATTGCTCCATTGACGATGAATTGTGATAAGGTGAAGCAGACGAAAGGACAATCACAAACACACATGGGCAAATCACATAACCACAAAAAAGCTCCCGCCATAGTCTTGTTAGTCTGCTAACTGCAGTCCAGGGTGTACTACGTGGAAGACAGTCTGATATTGGGTTGCTAGATTAGAGTATATTGTTAAATTCATGAGACAGTTATTGAAAATATGGGTCGAAATCAGTTTCCCTCCAAAATTTGCTTTCTCTCTGTAATCCGTTATCCTTCCACAACCTGTCTTGCCCTTCGAAATCCGGATATTATATTTTCCGAATCCGGATTTCAAATTCTCCGAATGCGGATTTTTTTGGCCATCCCTAGAGAAAGGGGGCTGCTTGCAAGTACAATTAAAAGAGAGATACAATTTATTACATAAGATGAATTGTATTAAATTAGATTATAATTAGAAACAGTATCATGTTATACATTCTGAGTAGGTTCAGTGAAACTACCTGGACAACTTTTTTTCTTGGATCAGAAATTCCATTTCTGGCATTGTTTCTAAAATGGAACCCAGACCCTCAGGAGTCTTTTAAAGTTGTAAATTTGCTAACCGCAACACGGTTTACTTCAAAGAAGGAAACACGTGGCTTTCATTTAGAACAGTTCCCTTCGCTATAGCTACATCCCTCCTTATCCGACCCTCTCCCTGCCCCCTGCGGTGCACCAGCTGCGGCAACATACATACACTCAGGTCCTCATTTCGTTTGTTGCAGAATCTACAGTTCGAGGACATCAATGTCCTCGCATCGTTGATAGAATTATGTGCGATGCGAGGACCTGTGCACACAAAACACAGGTGTACATTTGGTTATACAGATGACCTACAGTTAGAGGACCGTCCTCGTAATGTCTGTTACATGCCTGTAAGGAGAAAAGTTGTCATATCTTCGTTATTATTTAGCCATTTAGTATGCCGACGCGCGTGGTGTTTCATCTCAATAAAACGTCTTTCTTGAGCGCTACTAATTGCAGTTGAGCCATGTCCTCGTATTGTATGTGATCTGCTCATGTCCTCGCATGGTAGGGTAGACAAATCTGTGTGTGTGTGTGTGTGTGTGTGTGTGTGTGTGTGTGTGTGTGTGTGTGTGTGTGTGTGTGTGTGTGTGTGTGTGTGTGTGTGTGTGTGTGTGTGTGTGTGTGTGTGTGTGTGTGTGTGTGTGTGTGTGTGTGTGTGTGTGTGTGTGTGTGTGTGTGTGTGTGTGTGTGTGTGTGTGTGTGTGTGTGTGTGTGTGTGTGTGTGTGTGTGTGTGTGTGTGTGTGTGTGTGTGTGTGTGTGTGTGTGTGTGTGTGTGTGTGTGTGTGTGTGTGTGTGTGTGTGTGTGTGTGTGTGTGTGTGTGTGTGTGTGTGTGTGTGTGTGTGTGTGTGTGTGTGTGTGTGTGTGTGTGTGTGTGTGTGTGTGTGTGTGTGTGTGTGTGTGTGTGTGTGTGTGTGTGTGTGTGTGTGTGTGTGTGTGTGTGTGTGTGTGTGTGTGTGTGTGTGTGTGTGTGTGTGTGTGTGTGTGTGTGTGTGTGTGTGTGTGTGTGTGTGTGTGTGTGTGTGTTACAAAATACTGAACTTCAATTCATCCTAAAATTTCTTGTCAATTGATAGCAAAATTATAACACTTCTGAATAAACTTTAAAAATGTTACTGTTGTATGGGATTTTAGAACAAAACAATTTGATGCAAATACTGCGTATCTAGCCAATTTCACCATGAATAACTTCTGATACGTTAGAAATGTACCAATTGGAAAATTGTACAGATCCTGATGGTGTTCTAAATAACGTAAATAGTACACAGTCTTTGCAGCATGTTGCATCACCCCCTAAATCCATGTAAGATGACTTACAAAAATTGTATTTTGTACTTAGAAATTTAAATGTTATATGCAATGTTAATTGGACATTATCCACTGTCTAGTGCTTTTATCTATATACTTATTCCAACATTATGTTTCAAGAGAGCAGCTCTTCTCATGTCTGCTGGTGAAGAAATTTCTCTCTTGTTGGTGTAGATCAAATACAGGGTGTTTCGTAAGTTCGTTTACAATGCTTGGGAGGTGATTGTACGAGTGAAAATAAGGTGGAAAGTTCATGTAACGAAATTCCGGAAATGGCTTTGTTGCCGAGTTATTGACGTTTGAAAACGTGGGAAAATGATTTTCCGAAGTGAATAATGGCAAAACGGGTGGAGAGAAGTCGTCGGTGTTGGGTACAACTAAGACATTGGGTACACTCTTGTCAAAAAATCACGCGACAATGGTGTGCAATGTCGGCACAAGGGATTTCCCAAAGGACACGAACGAAGATGTTGACGGGAGTGGGGTGGGTGTGCGTTCTGCGTGAGCTGGTATCGATGGCACTGAGACAAAGGCTGTGGTTTCAACATGACAGTGTACACCCACATTTCGATCGGAATGTGTGCCATTTCCTCAATACCGTATTCCACAACCAGAGCATTGGCAGGTGCCATGGCCACCTCGATCGCCTGATATTACGGCCCTGGATTTCTTCCTCTGGGGAGAGATGAAATGCCTCGTTTACGAAACACCTGTCATGTCAGCCGAGGACCTCGTTGCCCGTATCAATGTAGCTGCAGCATCGATAGCAGAAATGCCGGGGTTGTTGGGTCGCACTAGACAATCCTTGATTCGCCGTTGTCGCCTCTGCTTGGAAGTACATGGTGGACACTTTGAAAACCGTCTGTGATGAGGTTCCCTTCACATCTCCATTAAGCATACTGTGTGCCCTTCAGGGTATGCAACCTATGACAGTTCATTTCTTTCGTTTTTACGTCATGGTGTCCTTTGCTCAGGAAATTTTCTTTGTCTTTTGGTGCCATTCAACACATGCCAATTTTCGTCGAATCCAGATCACGCAGAACGCACACCCACCCCACTCCCATCAACATCTTCATTCGCGTCCTTTGGGGAATCCCTTGCGCCGACATTGCACAACATTGCCGCGTGATTTTTTGACAAGAGCGTACCCATTTCTTAGTGGACCACCCAACACCGACGACTTCTCTCCACCCGCTCACGTTTTCAAACGTTAATAATTCGGCAACAAAGCCGTTTCTGGAATTTCGTTACATGAACTTTAAACCTTATTTTCACTCCTACAATCACCTCCCAAGCATTGTAAATTAACTTACGAAACACCCTGTATACAACAGACCATGATTTTACTCCAGATTCGGTACCGCAACTCCATCCCCACTTCCCTGGAAATCTCTACTAATTTTTGCTCGACTTATCCCATTTCGATTTTCTAAGGAGGGGACCACATTTGCTTGAATTTATCACAGAGATGACTTACAGGTAGGGACGTGAAGCTCTCGTTTTATTTTTCCCTGAATTTCGACATTATTTTTTACTGTATTATGGTGTTATTATTCATTGTTTAGGGCAAAATTCGGTGTTATTTTTACATGCATTTTTATTGTTCCAGTGCTTAAGATTTTCATTTTGTTTTAGCTCTGGAAAATTGAGACAAATTTTAGTCTAAATGACAAAAAATATATGGTTTATGTTCAGTACTGTAATCGTTCGTTCGTTCGTGCGTGCGTGTGTGTGAGCGAGCGAGCACGACCACAAGTGGTACTTCGTCGTCGAATAACCTGTGTCTTTGTGCATAATATCCGTTATTATAATACACATTTGTGTTCATGAGCTGAGAAACTTCATTCTTTCACCCAACACGAGATCAACACACTCCTGGACTTGGGAAAGTTACGCCAAGTGTCTTAATGGTGTAACGCCGCTTCAGTTTACCTTTGTGAGAAATGATCAAATTTCTTCCATTTGGAAAACAATTTTGCCTCATAAGTCACTAAATATGAAATGCTTATTGAATGATAATACCCAAATCTTTGAACACAATCATACATATCACATTTCCCTAAAATCCCAAAAAATCCCTCTGCGACCACTTTCTTTACGAACACATACACTTACCCCCCCCCCCCCCAAACACAACACGTACTTGCTTCTCCCTGAAAATTTTCCCGTTCCTACGAAATTTTCCTTCTAGGAAGATCCCCCTCTGAGCGAATTCTATTTCAGGACGAGGTTAAACAGTGTCAGTCATGTATGCACCAAACTGCAATAAATGAAGAGAGATAATCTCTTTTGAATCGAACTCCCCAGCTACACTACAAATGACAGAATTGCACTTCAAGTAGTTCTTTTTGAACAGAAGTGTTTCTCACGTTAAAATATAAAATTTTGTGTTGAAAATGGCATAATTCACGTTATTTCGTGATTCCGGAACATCGAAAACTTGCCTCTTTTACCTACCCAAATACATTTCAAACACTATTTTGCTTTCCTCAACTTTTCGGTGTTATCGTTAAAACGAAAATTTCACATTCCTGGTTTTGGACAATAAAATCAGGGAACAGCTACAAGTAGAATCAATTGAAGAGATAATAGAGAGAAGAACACGGCTGGTATGGCCATGTCATGAGAATGAGAGAAGAAAGAAAACCGAAACAAGTAATGGAAGCGAGACCAGAAGGAAGGAGAGGAAGACCTCGCATAGAATGGGAGCAATACCTGTCGGAGATGGTTACTAAAAGAGGAAAGGCACTAATGGAAGTTAAGGGAATGGCACAAGATAGGAAGAGTTTTAGCCAGTGTTGCCAACAGCACGAGAGAAAAACGGGCTAAATCGTACCCAAAATGGGGCTAAAATTCACATACAAGGGGCTAGATTTACAAAGGTGCGGCTGCGTACTGGAAAAAAAATAATCTGGTTCTTAATTCTTGGGTGTTTTGGTACAAAATTCCTGAAACTTTTTCACAATTTTGGTTGCGCTGTACTGAAAGGTGTACATGCTCTTTTGTGTTTTTCAGTCTCTGTATGTCTATCCAGAGCATATTTTTTGCCTCAAGAGTACACTTGCAATACTTACAAAAACATTTACTGCCATCTCCCTCAACGGCAACCAACCATCCTTTGTAATTTTCGTTCTTCAGCCACTCGAAACTCCGCAGGTATTGCATTTTCGGCATATTCCTCCTTCATATATATGCACACGCACTCACACACACACACGAACGCACGCACGAACTAGTCTCTGGTCGAGCCTCACTGTTACGAACGATTCGTCGATTCCGCACCACATTTCTGTGAACTTTCAAGAACCAGATGCAATGAAACTGAACAAAGATTCGCATTTAGTGGAATCGACGCTATCCGTAATTCGCCTCAGGCTACACAGAATATCAAAACTAGAAACAAGGGGATGTGACAATGTGCACTTGCTACCTGCTACCCAGGAGGGGTCACAGGACGAGCTTGCAGGGGCAGAGGAGGGTCGGGGTCGGTTAAGTGAATTCTTCTTTGCAGTGATGCAATGGTTCTTATTAAGCTGAAAATATGAGTTTACTTTGAGAAAATACCAAAAAAACATTTCATTACTGAAAGGGCTAGATTTGTAGCAAGATTTCTCTCTGTAGGGCTAAAAAGCCCCTCGGGGCTTGGGGCTTTTGCTGAATTTTGGGGCTTAGTACGTACTCAAAAGGGCCAAATTGGCAACACTGGTTTTAGAAGATGGCTGAAGGACCTCGACGCCTAACAGCACGAAAGGGAAGAAGAAGTAATTAAGTAAGTGTAGTACTGTTATGTTTTCCTTTGAATTCTATGTGCGTCATTCCATGCATGTTTGGCTATTTTCGATCTCTCTCTCCTCTGCATGTGTGCAGCTTGTTCATTATTTGCCTTCTGTAGAGAGAACGTCTAGAATTCCCCTACATAAGCTCTCCAATGCAGTTCTTGATGGCTTGTATTGGGTTTTCTGGTTTGGTTGATTGATTGATTTGGTCTATTTCACTTCGCATTTCTGTCACCTTTGGCTAATCACGAAGATGAGGATATATGATGAAGTTGATGAAGGGACACTCGCAAAGAACACCCATGCCCACGCCAGGATTCGAACCCGGGACCTCTGGCATTGTAGAATGCTGTAATAACCACTCCACCATGCAGGTTGGCTTTTCTGTGCTTGATAGTATGCTTCTAAGCGCCTCCTTACTGCTGGGTGGAATTTTGAACCAATTCTACTTTTCAAAATTTCAACTTAGGCAATCATACAGCAATAAGGAGACACTAAGAACCACACTATCAAAGACCAAACCATAAAACCCAATACAAGCTTGTAAAAACTGCATATACACAACATACCATGTGAATGTGAGCAAGCTTACATAGAATCTGAACGCCCTCTAGAGCAGGACAGATCAACACAAACAGCACACCAATGGCATAGTGGTCGTAGTGCAGGCACATTGCACAGTGGTTCAGATCCAACTTTAAACTATAGGTCCAGTCCTGATTAGCCTATCTGCATAAAGTAAACAAGAATTCAAACAAAACAAACAGCACAATCACAAACAGGGTGGTCACTCTAGGACCATGATAAAATTCAAGTATAATTCCCAGTTTTCAAGGTGAAATTCCCAAAAATTCAAGGGTACAAGCAGATGTTTTCTCTATTCCAGCCTTAGGTATTACCGCCTCTCAGCCCCACCCCCACAAATATATTAATAACACATAGGATCTGTGTGATTATAATTCTATACCAAATTCTAATAATTCAATTAAACGGTATATACTGTGTACGTACTGTTTAAGTAGTGTTACATTTGCCATTTCACATATTCAGGCTCGAAATACCTCTACAAACACAAGTCATTAATGTTACAGGATATACTAATCTACGAAAAATTGTTAATATATAAGGATTTCACACTCAAATTTAACTAATCAACTTCAAGATTAGATTGTAATAATCTTCCATCTGTCCAATGTATTGTTCTGCAAAGAACACTAAAAAAGTAAATGGATTGAATTTGGTTCTATTTTCCATGCAGCTTTCTGTTCCTTCCTCGATACAAATAAATGCTAAACTGTGAAAAACTGGCCTCATGGGCATTTATAAATGTGTACAAATTCAATGCGATTGGGATTAATAAAAGTTGTGTGGCTACCCTAACAAAGATAAAAAAATAGGTCAAAATTAGCCAATCATGCATGAAATAAATCAACACAGAATTCAGTGAAATAACAAAGAGTACCACAGAAAGAAGATAGCCTTCATAATAATGGCCCAAAAACCTTGCAAGTCATCCCAGTGTAGAATTCAAGCAAATACGCTCCTCTCTCTCAGAACATATAAATAGTAGCACAAGTAGTGAAAAAAAGTAGAATAAAATTCCTGGAGGGCATGTGTACCAGCTAACTGTAGACCAGGTGAACAAGAATGTCTCTGCGCAAGTAGTGACGCGAGATGGCTCCGTTAATGAACAGTGGGAGGAACGGGATTGCATAATGGACGACTGGAGTTACCCAATTTCCCTGCTTCAGTCTGCAGCTTTGCAAACTTTTGAAAAAGTTAATACCGTACGCACACGGTAAACAGACCGTATTTTTGTCGGTCGGCATTGCTGCTACAACCATTTTCATCTTCTTCTAAGGGAACCAAATCCAACTTGCCTAAACTAACCACCACAGATTATTTACTATCCCCAAAAAGCTACCAGCCAATGAGAATGCTTGAAACAGTTGTAGCAGCAATCACTACTATTTTTGTCTCCAGTTCCCTAAGCCTGGCTTAAGAATTTCTTAGGAAAATATTATGGATAAAACAGCAAGTGTAAATTTTGAAAAGCCGTACATTTAGCACACATACTAAGGTATGTACAGTAAGTCCGTACATGACATGAAATTTCCATACATGTCTGACCATATGGTTGGCAACGTTGCGCTTTCACCACTCGACTTCCCTCCTCCTTCCCTGCTGCTATGCATGGCCCTGCTCCACATTTAGCTGAGACAGGGTATAGTTTGTTAGCACACCTTATTTATATTGAAATCGCAGGTGTTGTAGGTTCAATCCCCACCACTGGAAAAAAATAAACTTGTTCACCTGCAGATGAGAGAAAATATGCTCTCTTCAAACATGTTAGAAAAAGTATAGATAAAAGCACTGGCTAATGTCCAATTAACATTGAATGCTAATACATAACCATTGTCACTAAGACTCACGTGTTACATGTGTGAATTTTCAGATAGAAAATATGCAGGAAAATATCTATACAAAAATTGCATTGAATATATAGAAACACTCATCAGCTCATGTAGTTTATAGTTTTTATGCTGATAAAATTAAAACAAAAAATAACCACACGCTGGTCAGATATTGCAAAATCAATTCCAACACCTGTCTGAATTGCAAATGCACTACAACTATAAAAATCAGTCATGGTCATGGCCAATAGCAGTTCAGACATTTAAAAAGAGCCCTTTTGCTTGAAATGCTCCTGGTCATGTTCCCTGTGTAATTACCCTTGCCTCAGACCACATCTCTAGGACTGAAGTACTTCTCTTTGTTAACGCATTTTACAGAGGCACATCTATCACAAATTGTCAAGCGAGAACCAGATGGGAGTAACACCAATTTATCTATTTTGCAGGAGAGAGGGAATAATGAATTCTAAGGAATGCGTGTGACAGCGAATTGGAGATATTTCTCTGGTTCTCACACAACTAAATTGCAAGCTGCCAGCCCTTGGATGAGCACTGTCTCTCAAGTAGTTTCACTGCAGTAAAAGTACGTCAGGGATTTATTGTGAGAAATCAATATTGAAGTCATGAAGGAGGAGATAGGAAAAGGGGGAAAAAAATACTTGCATATTGAATGGTAACCCCCTCTTTCATCCCCGGAAGACTGAACAGTATATATATTGGCCGTGATACAACACCACCAGGCTTTACATACCGTAACCTAATCTCTCTCGTTCTTGTAAAAATAGATTAATATTTTGTAGTAAGGTTCAAAATTTCAGTGCTTGTAAGAGTGCATCCATTTATACGTAAACAACAAAAAACCTGACAATTCATTATTATCAGCTTTATATAAAAAAGACATATCATGGACAAATAAGCAATATATTTTCTTTTCTTGCAATGAAAGACATCCAGGGATTATAATGCTTGTTTGAGGTTAACATTCCTTTTTGTATTAGTTTAGTGGAAATGTGAAAAAAGCAAAGAACACAAATAATAATGCACAATTAGAAAGAAGAAATTATTGCATATTGGTCATATTAGAAAATTTCATTCAATTAAAGGCCTTTCACTTTAGTTGTAAATAAAGACTCGTGGGTTACCCAGTGAATTTGTAGTTGACTTAATACCACCTTCTTTGCAAGGGTTCCAGTACGTGAATTTAATAAACATCCCTTATCTGTGTGGTAATAATAACCCTTAATAATAACACGCGTACAAAAATACAAGGTGTCCAGTTGCCATGACACCTGGAAATTTTCACCAGAACCCTGAATTTTCAAATTCAACTAAAAAAATTTTCTTAATAATTCGAGTTCGCTTATGGAAATTTCCATTACTTTTTTAAAAAAATATTACGTACAGTATGCATTTCTTAATGTGTGTGTGTTTTCTGCGGGTAATGTGTCATTATTAAATCATAAAAATAAACATGCAATTATAAATTTTTGCACTGTTGCTAGCCGAATTTTAAAATCTGTAATGATAATGTAAGAGTCTGCCATGTAAATTAGAATATACAGCTTGTTTTAAAAGTCCTGCAGGATTCTAAGAAGCTATAACTTTAAAAAAAATAAGTTTATTACAAAAAAAAATATATTTTTTTTTACGTTAGGAAAATTTAAAATTTTGTTCTGCCCACACTGCTGAATGACGTGTGTGCAGGTGATCACGTGATTCCAAGATGGCATCGATGCAGGCAAAAAAGGGGCCCACACCTTGGCCAGAAAGGTCACCAGGTGTATGCACAGAAACCAACAGATCTTGACAACCTGTAGTTCAAGATACGTGATGTGATTCACAACATTCCAGACGAGCACCGTCCGAATGCAATTCTCTGATTCAAACTAAGATTGTAAGTGTGTTTGGATGTGAATGGTGCTCAGCTGGAGATCTGGTGATGAACCAAATCACCTCAAACATTAATTTTGAAGTTTCCTCTGTGTAGAAACCAATATTTCGTTGTAATAAACCTATTACTTTAAAAGTTATAGGTTTTTAGAAACCTGCAGAACTTCTAAAAACACAATGTATTATATTACATAGTCATGTTATCGGTTGAGCATTCTTTAGGAAGGCCATTCCAGTGCAAGAATTAATTACTATTAATCCAATCTTATATTAATTAAAAAAATACATTATGAGATCATATTTCAAAATGTGTAGCTTCATCTTAGTTTGATTAATGGCTTTCTTAGTTCGTATTTTTAAAAAAAATGGCTGCTAATAAATTTTTAGTTTTGCTTATCCCTACCTAATAAATCCTATACATTTTTACCAATCCCGAGATAAGAAAACAGTGGCTATAACAGGAAGTAGCTGGAAGGGAATGACTGAACCTTTCACCTTGAAATACTCAAGGTAAGAACATTCACCTTTGCCACTTTCTACTGTCCGGGAAAAAAAAGGCAGAGAACTAGGAATTCCTTTCCCTACTCATAAACGTAACAAATCTGAACTCAAGCTCTCGTGATAACCCTGCCCCAATAGAAAACAAGGCAAGAGGCATGCAGACAAAAACATCAACCCACCTTCTTCCTTGACGAATTCATCGAGCCTATCTAGAAGCCTCTTGGCTACCTCTCCGCGTGACGCAGGCTCTGGCTTGCATGACTCCAGCTCTGCCAAGTAATCGTCGATCGGGTCATGCTGTGCTACATCATCCAGCAGCCAGGGATCAGATGGTGAGGGCACGCCCAGAGGGTCGCGCTCCTCCTTCAACTGGAATGGCAGGTACATCTCCGCTGATGTTTCCCTGTTCTTCAACCAATGTAGTAATGAAACCAACAAATTGGTCGTATTTGTTGTATGTTATCGTAGAGTAACTTTGTGTCGGCAATGCGACCGAAATGGTAAAAAACGACGCCATGTCGAACCTGAAAAAGTAACAATATCTATGTCACATTGACATAAAATAATTCTCATTGGATACAAAATAAAACATTCCTTAAGACTTAATATGGTCCTAAGAATCTGGAATAAAGTCTCCAAACACTGTGTTTACGACTGTATTACTGAAAATCTAAACGGAATGAGAAGAAACTGTTTCTTCAAAGATAAGCCCCTGTATGTTGAAAAAATGATGTGATACAAACATATGAAATATCATGCATAATTTAATAATAAATAATTAAAATGTTGCCAGAAACGAATTTTTCTTTTTGAAAATCGTATTTACTGACACACACAACTCACCGAGGTAAATTATTGCAACATTTTTCAATATCACCAAACAATCTGGATGGAACTCTATTGAATTTGACAGAAAAAGTACATTGATGAAGTCTTACAACAAACATTGCACAAGGGTATGAATAAACTATTCCCAAATTTCGTGTTTTTGCAATATTACAAACAACCCAGGCATCTGTCACTGACATACTTCACCTCTGGGTATCACACTAAGGCACTTTTAACAAAAAAGGAGAAAGTTGGTTATTTCATAAAGCATTATGACATATGCTACACGTAGTGTCTTTCTTTAAATAAGATTACAAACACAGGGATGAAGCATTAATTAGTTGATAGTTTTCAAATAACAGAAAGAAAACACACACATTTCACTAGAGCCCCCCCCCCCCCAAAAAGACTTGCCAAATACTAAAATTAAATAATGAAAATATACTCATTTAGCATTTCTTTTTAATCGATGCTTATTAATTTCCTCTGAACTTATCGGTAGTCAACGATTATATTGGGATCATATGGCTTTGAAGGAGAGCAAGGATGTATTTAGGGGGTCTGGACCCCCCTCTCCAAACCGAAAGACTACTTCTCATAAAAATATGCATAAAATATTAATCAGAAACTTGTAGTTTTCTCCAACTGCTCAATAAATATTCAATTCTTCATCTATTTGACATTAATTTCATTGCCAGGGCACTTGTTCTTAAATAAATTATTCCAATCTAATCACAGGTAAGCTACATAATGAATATGTGTTGAGAGAAGTGGAAGAATAGATGACGAGGTAAACAGAAGAGGACAAATAGGTGGTGGAGTATATCAAGTGTTCGAAGATTAATATGAAACAGGGATGTACCTATGAAATGCAAGAAGGTAATATATAACACATACTATGTGCAGAGACTTGGACAATGGCAGAGACAGACAAAAGAAAGATGCAGGCAGTGGAGATGAAATTTCCAAGGAGTGTATTGGGGAAGACTAGAAGCGATAGAATAAGGAATGAGGAGATCCAACAGACAGTGGGTGTAGTGAAGCTTCAGGACAGGATAGATCAGGCACAGATGAGATGGTTGGGACACATGAAGAGGATGGATGCAGAAAGACTACCAGTAAGAGCTTACAATGCACAAGGAGTGGGAATAAGGCCAAGGGGGAGACCAAGATGTCCGTGGAAAGAGGAGATAGCGGAGAGTGTTAGGAGAAGAGGACAAGATTGGAACACCATGGAAAGAGAGGAGTGGTCAAAGACCAGAAGAAAATGAAGATGCTTGACTACTACTCCAACCCAGCCGGAGGCAGGAAATGGCTAAGGATGATGATGATGAAGTGTAAATTTATTCCATTTACATAATATGCTCCAGTGAATGTGTCAGCTAATTATAGTTAGCCCTGTAATGTGAACTACTGTGCTTACGAAAAATTAAATTTTCATTGAATCAATACAAGCAATAAACTCTCAATGAAACTGCAGAAACAATACAAGTAGTATAATAACATATGTCATGTTTCATTAGACCAAATCATTGTCAGAACTAGTTTACAGAGATGGTAGAGCAATGTAAAAATACCAAGAACACAAACCTATGACCAAACATGTTATTTAGTTCATGATGGATGCAGTAAATGTGGTTTGAGTATTACCTCTGTGAAATTTTATATTTCCACGTTGCACAATTTCATAACTATTTCCATTGCCATTTCCATTTCTCACTGCCTTTATTCACTAAGGGTAAGGTGTTTGGAGCAGAAATACAAATTTCACGTAGGTAATGCTATTTAGTATATAATAAAAACTCTTACACTGCCTGTGCAAATAACATGCAGTCTTTCATCTAACATAACTGCATCCTTCTTTGAAGTGAAAACAACAAGAAATGCACAAAATCAAGATGAATAAAAAACCTCAAGTAAACAAAATCACATAATGATTTATGTCACGTGTGCAATGCTCATCTAAAAACTACACACACACAAATTCACTCCTCCTCCCCCCCCCAAAAGTACAAAACTATAGAAACACAAAATTAAATGCAGATGTCACACAGAATTAGACAAGTCTACCTGTGAAACCTCGACCATTGTGAGTTTATGCAAAACAATCACACTCGTCCCACAAAGTACAAATTTTGTTACATTTTTTGTATTATAAAATTGGGGCAAAAGTCATGATTTTACATCACTGCCACCATTTTGTAGCATGAAGGCATTTTCTTTTGGCCATTTGCAAGGGATTGTTAGATGTTTTGGTTCATTTTTTTTTATTTTTACTTTCTTTTCGTAAAGATGAGGATGAAATTTATGAAAGAGGGAATTACCAAAAAGAACACCCATGCCAAGGCCAAGATTCAAACCCAGTAGCCCTGGCATCATCAGTATGCTGTGCTAACCAATATTTATAGAAAAATGTATAATTAGACATAACAGTCTGACATACATGGCTGAAACCCCACCCCCTCTTGTAGCCCCATATTTTTATAGTACGGTAGATGCATTTCAACCGAAAAAAAGAAAAACTAGGAGTTTTACTTAGATAATATTTTCAATGAAAAAATTTCCACTTGGTCAATCTGAGTCCCCAAACTTGCTACTAAATTGATGAGACAGCCTGCCTAGTATATTCTAGGGATGGCCAGATCCGGATCCTAGCGGATCCGGTTGGTTCCGGATCCTAAGGATCCGGATCCTAAAATTTTTCGGATCCGGTACTTTCGGATCCGGATCCAGAACTTTCGAATCCGGATCTAGTACTTTCGAATCCGGATCCGGAATTTTCGGATCCGGATCCGTTTTGCCATCCCACATGCGCTTCTTTGGAAAGTAAGAATGTGCTTATAACATATTGTTACCTACTAATATACATATATATATAATATACATACACACACATATATATATATATATATATAGTGTGTGCACGCGTGCGCGATTTGTAATTAATTAATACACTTACAAGGGAGGTCTAAGTCACCCCCTCCGATTTCCATGAAACTTGCAGGGCCCAAATGAAGAAATACGTGTTTTTTTGTTTCGGCAAAAAATTTGTTTGTAACTGTAGAACAATTGTATAATTTTTGTATAACATTTCTATCTTGTTATATGTGTTAAAGGTTTCATCCTGGAATGGAATGTCTCACATTTATGTGTGTTTTCATTCTCCCCCCTCAAATGTCAAGATGAGGAGAAATTGAAGTGGGGATCTGACCCCGAAACCACGTAAATATGGCATAGGAAGAAACAGGGGGCATACGGACTTTCTATACACCTGTCAAATTTCATGAGAATCGGAGGGGGACACAGGGGTCAGATGATCCTCACGTCAATTTGTCCTCATCTTGACATTTGAGGGGATTTTGCCCCCTAAAACAGTTTTTAGCTGAAACAAAAAAAACACGAAATTCTTCCTTTGGGCCCCTCTATACACCTGCCACGTTTCATGGAAATCGGAGAGGAACACAGGGGTCAGATCCCCACTTCAATTTGTCCTCATCTTGACAATTGAGTGGGTTTCGCCCTGTAAAACCGTTTTTTTAGCTGAAACAAAAAAAACAAAACGTATTTCTTCCTTTGGGCCCCACTATACGCCTGCCAAGTTTCATGGAAATCGGAGGGGGACACATAAGTCAAATGCCCACTTAAATTTGTCCTCATATTGACATTTGAGGAGGGGGTGCCCCCTGAAACAGTTTTTTAGCCGAAACAAAAAAAACACGAATTTCTTCATTTGGGCCCGTTTATACACACACCTGCCAAGTATCATGGAAATCGGAGGGGGACACAGGGGTTCGATCCTCACTTCAATTTGTCCTCATCTTGACATTTAAGGGGGTTTTGCCCCCTAAAACCGTTTATTAGCTGAAACAAAAAAACACGTATTTCTTCATTTGGGCCCATTTATACACACACCTGCTAAGTATCATGGAAATCCGGGGGGACACAGGGGTCAGATCCTCACTTCAATTTGTCCTCATTTTACCCCCTAAAACTGTTTTTTTAGTTGAAACAAAAAAACACGTATTTCTTCCATTGGGCTCCACTATACTGCCAAGTTTCATGGAAATCGGAAGAGTATACTTAGATAACCTCCCTTGTAATTATTTAACACTACATATATTATAATGTTTTATTTTAATTTGTAGAACTGTAACTGTAGAACAATTGTATAATTTTTGTATAACATTTCTATCTTGTTATATGTGTTAAAGGTTTCATCCTGGAATGGAATGTCTCACATTTATGTGTTTTTTCATTTCCAATACATTCGAATGAATACATATTCGTTTCAATGGCATTTACAAAATCACCTCTGACATTTTATGTTAAACAAGTAAGATTATTTTTTGCACGAGTGTGTTAGCCGATGCGTAGCAAAGTATTTTAGGAACAACACTTGAAAAAAAATTCTTGTAGGACTAACGAAAAATTTCTTTGTAATCGAAGATCATAATACCTTTTAAGGTGTGGTAATATTATAATGGGTTTGAGATACGAAACTCTCGGATCCGGATCCAGATCCGAAACTTTCAGACCCGGATCCGGAATTCTCGGATCCAGATCCGTAACTTTTGGATCCGTTTGGCCATCCCTAGTATATTCAGGGGCTGTGAGATTGTTCTCTGGTTGGAGGTTCAAACGGTGATGAAGAATATGCGCATATACAGCTAAATGTGTATAATTATTAGCGCCTAAAAATTGAATCACTGCTTTTATGAATGGATCTAACAGGTGCATGAAATTAATTTTTATTAAGTAGGAGGACGTCCAATATTTAAAGAATGGTCAAGATTCATTCTGTTCGTTAAGTTTCTCATTTGAGTACCAACAATAAGAGTGTTAGCAATGTTCGGGTCCGTGGTCACATTCTACAACCTCGATTTCGCAAGACTTTTTTTTTTCTTTTTAATGAAGATTGTGTTTCAAATTGTGAAGAACAAAATTCTTGAGCGTGGAAACAAGTATTTACGACTGTACCGCCGTTTAAAGTTGTGAGGTGGAAATCTACTTGCGGCCATGTTAGTTTCGTTGCACACCTACCGTTAGATATATGTAAAAGTCGGTTTTTCAGGGCTATACCCAAAGAAATTTCATAAAATCCTGATGGATGAGTCAGTCTCAGAGGCCTCCTGAGTCTACTGTACAGCGTCTGCCGAGCCACTCCTGAAAAAGTGGTTTTTAACATGTTCCCAGTGTAATTGCTTTTAGTGTTTTTATGGATACATCCATCAGGATTTTAACGTAATGGTAGGAATAAGGCGCTTTTACACATTCAGCAGCCATAAGTAATTTTTTAACTTTTTTCCTAGTTTTACCATACCTCTTGATCCACGCCTTATCTGACGCAGCCAATGTCATAATACAATTGGCATAGTATGTCAACCTGATGAAGGGATAATTATATCCCGAAACATAGTTTCACGTAAGTCAAATACTCACCAACATAAGTACTTTTTAATCTTTTTTTTATATTGTACTGATAATTTATACTACGTGAATAAGTCGCACCTGCATCAACATGAAAATGTGTCCTTAGTCTTTAATTTATTAGACACACTGTTATATCATTAGTTAAGCAATATAATGCTTCAGATTATGTAAGAATTTCATACAGTGCTAAGGCATATTGTAGATGTAAGAGCGTTTCAAACATTAAAATTCATTTAACTCCATTCCAGTTTCTTGTGACATTCATAGTTTTTCCCGTGCCCTAATATATTGAACAAAATCTAAAGTAATCACTAAAACTCCGCAGTATGTGTTTACAGAAGTAAATCGAAATCCAGCCATGCGAAAATTGCATTCGTAGCATGATGAAATCACAATAAAACAAAATGAACTTAGGTCTGCTTTAGGGCTGAGCCGATACCGATATCAGTCGATACTGGGGGTATCGGTTGATACTGTTGCACCGATACTAGCCGATACCATTGTTTTTGAGTCGCAGCTAAAACCAATTGTCTTTTTCCATTTCAAAGTTTTGTTCACCTTTTCCAACTTACCTTTGGTTTTGAAAAAATGGAAAATAGTTGTGCATTTGTTAAATGAACCTGTACTCAAGTTTCCGGAACAGCAAGTGCGTGACATGAAGATCTGTATGCAGGTAAGACTCGCGGTCAAGTATCTTGCAAATCAAGTGTAACGTGAAATTATCCCCATAGGAGTTCGTTGCTTCTATTTAGTTCTCTTGAAAGTCTACCAGGCTTTGTTCGTACAGATGTGGTCTCGTGTATCAATAACCCCAAAGAGGTCCCAAAAGTGAACGATGCACCTGTTGGTAATCCTTCCACATTCTTCGGTGTTTGCGGACATCCCTCTCTTTATGACTTCCCGCAGTCAAAAAATGTCATCGCCCATAAAAGTAGTGGACGTGTCTCAGACATAGAGCATTTTCCAGGAAATTCAAATACCTGGGCTAATCCCCCTGTTCCTTTCCAACTTTACTTTTGTTTGTCCCAACTGGGTTTCAGCAGGCATGTTTCGGCACAAGGAACGCGGCAGGGGGATAATTTTCTTTGAACGACAGATGACGGCAGTTAGTTTCTGGAAAGTGTAGTGATGGGTTTGGATTTCCTTCCACGCCAAGCGATAGAACTATGCATTTAAGTTTGATTAGAAATCATTTGCCGAAAGTATATCGAAAGCAAAGTCACTTCGGAATATCACTGTACTGAAGTCAATCGCCTGATAGAGAAGCAAGAGACTGGTAAGTTTTCATTCTCTCCTTACATTTCATTTACTAATTAATATTATCTTTATTAAAGGACAGAAAAGAGACGAGATCGTTTTTACATTACAGCTTTACTGTTAGTTTTACACGTCGTGTCCGGGGCTGGCAAATCGCCAATTACAAGTGTTCACGGATGATTTAATGTTAGTTTGGTAAGAGTGATCCTTTAATTTTTTAGAAAGGTTGAAGAGGCATGATCTCATTTCTCAACATGGGGGGAAGAGCAGGACGACGACCACATGATTGCCTTGCTCTTAGCTTCACTTAATATTTCTCTAATATTTGAAACATTTGATCGATTGTCACTGAAAAAAATGCAAAGTTGAGATGAATCAGTGCAACAGAGCATCGTTTGGTGGGTTAATTTATTCATCGCCCCTCGTCAGAAATGCATACATAGAAAATGTAATAATAATAACACACAATTTATTTATTTATATATATATATATATATATAAACACAGTCAAAAAAGTTTTGCATCAGGATGGAAAATGACAAAAGATATATGAAGCACAAGGTTTTTTGACAGTGACAGTGGGAATACAAAAAAAAAGATGAAGAACAAGACATGTTGAACGAAAAGGGAACAAGAAATGTACAATTTTCTCAGAAATGTACAATTTTCTCAGAAATGTGTTTAAAGCGAAAATGGTACAATTCATGATGGAGACGAAAAACCAAAGAACTTGTCACAAGAAGACTGTTCGTCATAGTGGATCCACCAGAAACATTGTCTACCACCTGATGTGTCCTCCCGTGACTGCAAGAAGGTCTTGAACACGCTGTGGCATACTGAGGATGATAAGATCAAGGTGATCTTGCGGTAAGCGATCCCATTCGTCCTGTGCTGCAAGAAGAACTTCACGAAGATTAGTGGGAGCCAAAGGACGGTTTGCAATGGCATTTTTTAGCATTGTGCATGCATGTTCGATGCAATTCATGCCGGGACTTTGCGCTGGCCAGAGCATGCGACGGATATTTGCCCCCTGCAGATAATCGTGTATCATCTGTGCGCGGTGTGGATGGGAATTGTCATCCACCAAGACAAATTCGTCACCAATTTCTTGACGAAATTGTTCCACAGTCGTCTGGAGAATGTCCTTGACATAACGAACAGCTGTTTGTGTTCCTCTAATTGGAATTAGGGACGTCCAGCATGATCTCTGCCCACACCATGATTCCTCCTCCTTGGTATGGATGGACCCCCTGGACACCACGAAGCCGCTCCTGCAGTCCAGGGCCTCGTCACACCCGTCCTTTTCGTGAAAATGGCCTTAGACAGAGCCTACATTCATCGGTGAAGAGCTCATGAGCCCAATGACCAGGTCCCCGATTTCGATGTGCACGGGCCCAATGCACACGATGTCGTGGCAATAGGTAGTGGTGCCAGAGAGGTTTTCTGGAACCTAAACCACTTTCTCGGAGTCTGTTATGGACAGTTTGGTTTGACACACGTACATCAGAGGCTGCCTGGAGGGCATGAGTGTTGTTCCTTGCTGTCATGGTATTCTGTCGCCGAGCTGAGAGTCATACATAGCGGTCTTGTGCTGATGTTGTGACCCGTGGATGACCTGTCCGTTGACGATCTGCTACTGTTCCTGTGTCTGTATACCGCCTCTAGGTCCTACACACATCACTTTGCGCCACTCCAACAGCCCTAGCTACAGCCCGTTGTGACATGCCAGTCTGCAGTAGCGTGATGATCCTGGCCCGATCAAACTGCACTATCGTACGACTAGGCATGCCTTGCAAACAGCTTCACTCGCTCACCTTCGCTAACTGGACACAAGGACCACCTAACTAACCTTCGCCGACTACCGTGGAGCTACGCTCGAACACACGCATGTGCTTGCCGACTCCGGTATTCGTCTGTGGTGATCGGTATTGCACATCGACCGCGTTACTTCCCACAATGAGCTCTGCTTCATCGTTTCTTGTCCATTTCGGCATGTTGCGGATGCTATTTTCATCACTTCTCGGGTATGCAAAACTTTTTTGACTGTGTTTATATAATATAACCTTTGTTATTTTAAATTTGGAATTATACAGGTATCGGTATCGGTTCAGCCCTAGTCTGCTTTTTAATGCTGAGTGTCAGTGACAGCGAGGGGTCAGTTGCCCCCCCCACAATTTTCCCTTCACTATGCCAAATACTGCCTTTGCCCCCCCCCCCCCTGGTTTTGGAACCCAAACGCCACCACTGCCAAGAGTCCTAAACCTAACCTGCCTAATCCAAACAATGAAATAATTTAACAACATATTACATCTTCGCACTCCACTCACGTGAAGTAGATGGGACCTGTATCCAAGAGTAAACAAATGGATGTTCGCAAACAAGGTTTCATGTAGGAGTACACCGAAGGAAAAAACATTCTCCAGAAAACATGCAGCAAGTAATCACCAAGGCTATGAAGTATGTGTTACCTGTTACAACAAATATAAATCAAAGCATGTAAATATTTCACGTGTACCATGATTAATTCGGAATTAAACAATCGGAACTTGAGCCCTAAAATCTGCACATCAAATCCAAAAAAGATGACATTTCCCAGGGAGTCTAGTCGCTCACCAGACAGTGTTGGGATGCACTGAGCAGTGTAAATAACATAAAACACTATCTCTCCCTTTTCGTTAGCAAAGGGTGTCTGGTGTCATGACAGAAAAGCATGAAAGTTGACAGTGCTACAGACATGTTAGTAATGAAGGTAATGTGTAATATTAGTGTGTTCTGTGCACTTCAACGCCCCACCTCCCCTTTGCTCTCTCGTCCTCAAAGATACCTCCACTGCAGAGGAATATAATGAAACCAGGTAAATAATATTTCGTACATTTTATAACTTACATTAAAAATGTAATACGTTGCTTAAATTTCTCAAATATACCTACTTTTGTGTTTTCTTCGCGCTTATATTTATGGCGGGAAAATACACGCAATATTTAATACTTTTAATTATGGTGCGTTCGAATCAAGAATTGTCTATCTACTTGCGTTTAACTTTTAAAAAATCACCATGTCATTCAAGTTGGTCTGAAATAAGATTATTTCCACACATATTATCCAGCAATCTTTCTAACACCTCATACATCTAAACTGAACACTTCCCATATTTTCACATGAAAAATACCAAAATATTAATGTATCCTAATTACAAATACACTTCAAAGTATATCAACTACATATCTACAAAGAAAACTAAGAAATAAGTAAAAAATAACAAAACTCAAAAGTCGGTCAGTTCGCAACCTGAGCTACTTCCTTCTAAATACTATGTTGCTATAATAAGTGATTATAAATTAAATATTAATAAATAAAATATTTTCCTATTACCTCATAGTGCAAAGATTTACTTGCACACTTGCGTGTGCGCTGGTTTTTACACTAGAACCCCATCCTCACCGCAATATTTGCTGAGTTAAAATTTCAATGTACCTTCGTTCTCGTTTCATGGGGAAGCAATGATGTAGAAATTCCGCGAACTCGAAGATATTGCACTACTTTCACAATTAATTCTTTATAATACGCACGTACTAGCTTGAAGTGCAAATACTTACAAATAAATAAAGTATATGTATTGCTATAAATCTGTAAAATACTCTTGTTTTTTATTAATCTTTCACGTTACTAGGTGTTACATTCTTGAGCGCATGTAGTAATTAGGACAGAATTGCGTCAGATTTTGTAGCCATGAGCAATGACGTCATGAACAAGACCAATTATGGTCTCCGTAACAGAATTTAATAGACGCGAAAACGTAAATATTTACACCATTACCATTCTTTATCAAATGCTGGGATATTAAACACACAAGAATCGATATATGTATAATATATAATTTTTGAAGGGATTGATGGAATTGCGCGGCATAATGAAGTGGGTTAATAAAAAGAAAGAGAATGGAAAACGACAGACATCCTGGTTTTCTTTAGCAAAACTATTAAGAAGCTATAATTTCTTGTTTCAATAAGCCGAAAATTATATATCGTGTATTAGAGAATAAAAAGGGTAATTGAGTTCGGAGTTTTCAATCGGTAAGGAGCTAATTCAGTTAGGGAAGAAATATACCAGCGACCAACATTCTCCCTACATTAAATTGGATTTGAATTTTACGAAAATCCTTTCTATTACAAATATTTTATGTCACTTTTCTACCTCTTGCATTTTTTAATGGTACTTAGGTGTATATTAATTACGACTCCCCGGAAAATATTCCACCCCCTGTGCCCACCACACATTTTTGGACCCTCTTGTAATTCAGAATAGTATTTTGAAATGGGGCGTATGCTGGTTTTAACTAGTGGGTAATCTCAGACACTTGATTCATCCACCCACTCCTGAAGTCTCCCTGCAAATTTACCTCAACATTCATACAGGATTTACGAATGTATGTGTGAAAAATGTTACCTTATTGTTGCGACCACTGTGGAATAATTGTTGTGATTGCACTTGCAGTTAATCTACGTTTAGAATTTCAAACAATAAAACAAGATAATATAATAAATCTATAAGAAAAAACCTGTAACAAAGAATATGAAAGGAATTCGGTAGTGAAATAAAAACCCTCCATATTAATTGAAGTTACCCCAGTACCCAGTTCTGATTCCTGATTTTTGTTTTTATACACGGAAGTTTGAGTTCAAGACCTGTGGTACAAGAGATTCTACTGGCCTACCTACATTAACTATTTGCAATTTCTCCGGAAAAGATCCCGCCAAATATTTACACACTAAAATATTATATTATATCCATTGCCTTTAACTTTAAACACAGCACTAGCACGAATACTAAACCACTAACAGCTAAACAAATATTAAATTCTCGAATCGCTACAACACGCATTCAATTCCCTGCGCCAATCTTCTATTGTGGTTCCTTACTGCTTGACACAGACTTCATATTCCCTGCGATGCGCGAGGTTCTATAAGTTGGAATCATTGCGTTTTTTGTTTATATATTTTACATTCAAACATCTTTTATCATTATGTTCATTATTAATCTAGAAAGGGGGAGAAGCAACTTAAATTACCTAATATGTGTGTACGTATATATATAATTTATTTCTGATAGCTTTCCCTTTTAAAAATTATTCATTTCTGTGAAAGAAATACTCTCACTGGTTTTGAAGGCTACAAAGAAAGTAATCACGCATTTTAAAATACAAAAATGAATAAAAGTAAGCATATAAATAGTTTAATTACTTCATTAATCGATTTATTAAATTGTTATTTGACGTCGCTTTTCTGCCACTTTTGGCTAATCACTACAAGTGATGATATGAAATTGATGAAGGGACATTTACAAAGAGCACCCATGCCCAGCCCGGTATTCGAACCCTGGAGCTCTGACGTCGTAGGGAGCTGTGGCAACCACTCCGCCACAGAGGTCGGTGTAATTTCTTGAATTTCTAACTAACTAACTCCCTAGCCTTCTTAAACCCGAAGGTTCATGGCTGCAGCAACACAGGCCTTCCATCTTTCCCTATCTTGATCAAGTTCTATATACTCTTTTCCATCCCTACCGATTTCCCTTAGGTCTATCTCAACGTTGTCCCTCCATCTTCGTCTTGGCTTTCCTACAGGTCTCTTACCATCAGGTTTCCCAACAAGAATCCTGTAAACTCCTCTTTCCTCTCCCATTCGTGCCACATGGTCTGCCCACCTAAGGCTTCTTGATTTAATTATTATAATAATATCTGGACATGAATATAAATTATGTAGTTCTAAATTATGTAACCTTCTCCACTCACCTGTCTCCTCATCCCTTTTAGGTCCAAAGATTTTCCTAAGGATCTTATTTTCAAATACTCTCAATTTATGTTCCTCTTTCAATGTAAGGGACCAAGTTTCACATCCATATAATACTACAGGCAAAATTACTGTTTTGTATATTTTAACTTTTAGTTTCTTAAATATTAAACGAGAAGACAAAAGTTTATGAAGAGAGAAGTAACATGCATTTCCTGAATTAAGCCTACTTTTTATTTCCTCTTTAATATAATTGTCATTTGTTAATATTACTCCTAAGTATTTGAATTTGGAAACTGGTTCAAACGAGTTGTTATCAATAATTAGATTTTGATTATTACTTAACACTTGGTTTCGGCCTGTAAGCATATATTTAGTTTTCTCTTTGTTAACTTCCAAACCTATCTCTTTAGCAGTTTTGAAAAATATTTTAGCATTATTCTTAATTGTATTCACATCATCCCCCAGTAAGTCTACATCATCTGCATATGCTAACAACTGAGTCACACCATTTAATTTTAGTCCTTCTTTAGTTTCTCTTACCTTCCTAACAGCATATTCTAAGGCAAAATTAAAGAGCAATGGAGATAATGCATCTCCTTGTTTTAACCCATCATGAATTGTAAATTTGTCAGATATATTAATACCCACACGAATTTTACTTTCTGTTTCACTGGTGCATATTTTTATCATACTAACAAGCTTCTTAGGTATTCCAAACTCTACTAATATATTATATAATTTATCTCTTTTGACCGAATCATATGTTTTTTTTTAAATCAATGACTAGCTGATGGACATTTTGATTATATTCCCACTTTTTTCAAGTGTCTGTCTGATGTGAAAAATTTGATCTGTAGTTGATCTGTTACGTTTAAATCCACATTGATAATCACCTATAATTTCATTAGCATATGGGGTTAGTCTTGAATTTCTAGTTAAATTTTAATTTATTTAATTACCGTCATCTTCAATATTAAAGCTTTTTTTTTTTTTCCTATGACAATATCTGTTGAAATAGCAGATATCAGGAAGACAGAAGCAAATGTAAAATGAGAATTAACATAGAATTGGTTCGCAAATGTTGTTCACATTTCCCTGTTTCTCGCGCACTTTCAGATGTATTTTCTCTACTTTTCTTTTCAGTACGTAATTTGCGAACCCAGAATTCTGTTTCCTGAGAAATTTCCCTGTCGTAAACAACACAGCTCCTACGATACAAAGGCCACAGGGGAAGAATGGCAGAAGAGGGTGCCAGCCGAGGGAACGGCAAAGGCTCTGGGGTGGAGAGTGCGACCGATGGACTCTCTCCAAAAGCAGCTTACCCTTGCCACGGAATAACCGCGCCTGAGAAGCAGTGTTTCCTTCCCCTCCCGTCAAGGGATTTAAAGGGAGCCGGTGGAATCTCACCCTGACGTCACCAGATTCCACCAGCTGGAGGAAGTGGCTGAAAGCCTCTCGGACATTCAGCGGCAAACGTTTGAAAAACATTCGCGCGCTGGAAGTAAAGAAATATGCGAATCAAAGATTGGTTCGGAAGGATATTGCGAAGAAATAAAAAACAACTTTTTTTAAAATTATAGTCGGGTCATCTCCGATTACCTAGGTGACCCAGAGTATACGCCGCTGGATGGAGGATATGGGAGATCCCCTGTTTACCGATATGTTTCCGTTATTACGGCCTGGAATATTAACTCCTGAAATATACAGTCCAGCAAATAAATGTTTGTTTTCTTAATTGCCCTTTGAAAGAGAAATCGAAGAGTACGTAATTTTTTCATACATCAGCTATTTTGTGCTTTCGAAGTTCTTTAACTCTCTTTCTCTTTTTTCCTGTTTACCTCTTCCTCTCTCTCTCTCTCTCTCTCTCTCTTTCTTTCTTTTTCTTCATCCATTTATGTGTTGCGATTTTTTTTGTCCACTGAAAATTGTTCACGAATGTTATTTGGGCAGTCGGAAACGATGGATGAGATTACTTCAGGAAGGCTACAGCCCCCTCGTTCCCCTGGTGGCTAACCCGCGCAAGGAAACTGCACAAAGGTGCTTATTTTGTATCATCTAACTCTTAATTGCACAGCCCAGCTTAGCCTTGAGAACAGCAGCTCCACCTCTCGGTCTGAGAATGTTGTCTGAGAAATGCTATTAAGTTCCACTTCCTACCCTAACAAGGTTAACAAGTGATTTGTCGAACATACAAAAACGAGGAGATAACCATTATATCTTACCTTAAAATAAGGAAACGCATATAAAAATCTGGATAAGATAGATTTCACAAAGATTTTATTTTACGTCGCTTTTCCTTCTCACTATTGCAACGATGTAAATGAATGGTAAATTTATGAAATATCAAATATGTGACGGACGAAAGGAAATTACTGTATTTGAATCAGAAAGTTTAATTTCTTTTCAGTTCACTTTATTATCAGAAATAATAACAGGGTTGGGCCTACAGTCTAAAGTGCCTCGAATCACTATGTGCCTCCACCGAATATTGAGCCAAGCAAAGAAACACAATAAAAATGTCTCACTAACCTTCAACCACTTTCCTTGTCTTGATCTTTCTCTCCTTCTCTCTCTCTCTCTCTCTCTCTCTCTCTCTCTCTCTCTCTATCTATCTATCTATCTATCTATCTATCTATCTCTCTCCCTCCCCCCCTCTCTCTCTCTTTCTCATACAGTAAAGCTACATTAAAAACTACCGACTCATTCATTCTTATGAAAATATGTGCTTACACTGCAAGTACACTATTACCGTGTGTAACACGTCTTTGATATGTACAGTATTTAGTCTCATTCCATTTAATCTTGATTATCACCCTAAAATGAAACGCAGATGTCAAACTTTTTCAAGGGTTGTAAGGGGTGACACTTTCTGAAAACACCCAAATTTCAACTTCTCCCCGGCCTCCGTGGCGGAGTGGTTATCACATCGCGCTACGATGCCAGGGGTCCCGGGTTCGAATTCCCGGCCGGTCCATGGATGTTTGTGAACGCCCATTCATCAATTTCATCATGTCATCACTAGGGGCCGGGACTTTATGTTATAACATATTTTTCATTTGGCTTCGGATCTAATATTGGGGTGAGATCTTTACATATCTGATGAAAATCAGCCGAAATAGACAAACTTGACAAAGCATATTTTGACATATTTCACCAATTTCGAGTTTTTACAACATATTTCTTCAATTTTGTTGTAATAAGACATATTTCTGTATAATTTCGTAATTCTCTCGCACATAATCGGTTATTTCATATTTTTTCTTCGTAGCTTTAGCACAACGGATAGTTCATATTGTCGATGACAGGATATGGAAGTTACGGAGGAAGAAAGGTGCCGTCTTCTCTTAGTACAGAACAATAATACCCAGAGTTAGGATTTTTAGGTGCGCACCTTTTTTTCGTAGTGAAAGTGAGACCTCTCTGGAAGGACTCAGTGTGTGAAATGTTGCCTGAACATGAGAATGGAGCTAATTTTCCAGCACCTTTTTTCCCCTTTTTTGATAACCTTTCCCCTTCCCTCCCTTTTCTGGGACATTTATCTATTTCCCCCCTTTTTCGTGTTCTTAATCGCTTTTTCTCCCCATTTTGTGTCCTTTTACTGGTGATGTTAAATATATTTCCTCAGCAAATCATTGAATTTTTTTTTCGCGACACTTTTCTCTTTTAAGATGTTTTCACATTGTTAACTGAAATTGAATGTATTTAAACTGTGCTTGATTGTTGCCTATTTGAAATCAACAATGGAAAGGCAGCTACTGATATGCACCAGGTTGTCGTTATTTTATTTTTAAGATAGAAGGAAGAAGGAAATGCAGTTGGTCTTGGAAGCAGTGAAGCAACAATGTGTTTCTGAAGTGGTGGGTTTCACATTTCATGTGTTCGCAGTGGACAGATATTGTTTGTGGATGTAAGTTTCTTACCTGCTTTTTCATTCTGTTAGATCCTGTTAGTGCATGTACTTTACCATGCCGAAAGTGCCCACATCCCGATTTCTCAGTCTGGCTCAAGAATTTAAGCATGGGTTCATAGAAAGTGATGGAACTGTTATTCGATGCACGGTTTGTGATACGGGAATCACATTAGATGAAAAACACCAGAGAGATCGCATCCAGCAACATATTTTCAGCTCTAAGCATCAAAAGAACAAGAATCTGCAAGGATGTAAATCTCGGCAGCCTTTCTTACGCAATGCATTTGAGCAGTGTTCTTCCAAGAACCAAAATTTAAAGGAATTTAATGTTGACTTGTGTGCATCTTTTACACAGGCGGGGATTCCACTCAACAAGGTGAACCATCTGGCCTTGAAAAGTACACACAGCTGTCAGTGCCCGCTGAGAGTACGCTAAGGAAAAACTATATTGAACCTGTGTATGAAGAAACTGTTCGTAAAATTAAGGTGAAAGGTCAGATTGCGATATAGGTGTCATTCTGGATGAGACGACAGACTCAATGCAACGATATGTTTTGAACATTTTGGTTTTTCCTCTGACAGGTGAGGAAGTTAAGCCCATGTTACTAAACATGAATGAGTTGCAGAAAACCAATGCCAGTACAGTGATGCAGTCATTTATGGATTTCTGTCAAAAACTGTGGCCGGGTGGAATTCAGTTCGAAAAAAGTTGTTGTTGTACTTGCTCCCTACATGCTTTCGGCATTTAACCAATTCAAGCCATTGTTCCCTAAGTTAAAGCATGTAACCTGTTTGGCTCATACCCTTCACAGGGTTTCTGAATCTATTAGGAACGAATACAACATTGTAAATGAGTTCATATCTGATCTGAAGAAAATACTCCTTAAGGCCCCGAGTAGCATTCTTGCCTACAGAGAAATACCTGCCTGCCCCTGCCACATTTCCCCATCATTACTCACTGGGGATCATGGATTGAGTGTGCTGCATTTCTGCGTGAAAATGTTGAAAAAATTAAGGAGTTTGTGCTTTCCCTGGATTCAACCGACGCAGGTGCAATTTCCAAGGCACAGCAACTTCTCCTCCCAGACAACATAGATGATTTGCAAAAATAACTATTTTGTGTACATTCCTACAAGTACACAAGTACAAAAGCTTAGAAGAACAAGGCGTCGAAAAGGAAAAACAATGGGATATCTTTACTACTGTGAGGGGGCAGTTAGATGGTTTTGCCAGAGACAAACTTGAGGCTGTTGTGGAATTTGCCACTTCCACAGAATTGCCATTCCCAGTGAATACTAAGTTTGCCCCACTTGTTTCTGTGGATGTAGAGAGAAGCTTCAGCTTATATAAAGATATTTTATCTCCGAAAAGAAACAAACTCACTTTTAAAAATTTAGAAATGCTTAATGTTGTAAGGTACAACAGCTTTGTGTTTTCCCCAGACTCTGGTGAATAACTGTAACACAACCTATGTGTGTGATGTGTACACAGCTTCGAGTGAATAGCTTACACTAATAAAATACTGTGCACAAAATTGACTTACAACACCAAATCAATCAATCTTCCACGTAGTGAACCCTGAACTTAATTTTGCAGACTATCGATTCCCACTTTTGCTAATCGCGAAGATGGGGGTGAAACGTGATAAGATTAAATTGACAAATGGACAGCCGCACGTGGACAGAACACAACACGAGCCACACAGAGGATTGTACTATTAGCTGTAGGCTCAGCTGCCAGAGCAGTGTACATGGAAGGGAGGTTGTGACGAGCACAAAAGTTACAATGTTGTGTTGTGTTGTGTTGAGTTATGATGATTTTATAACATGAATTTATGAACGTTCATGTCCAAATAGAAACAACTGACTATCGAATATAGTAAAACAGTTTGTAGAAAGTTATGTGAAAGGTATAAGTGATGAATACACAAATATTATTATTGGAATCTAGTTTTATGTTGACAAATTTGTAGGTTTCAGAAAATTCCAGGTTCGGATCCTGGCTGGGGCGCTAAATTATTGAAACCTTCAAATTTGTCAACAAAAAACTAGATTCCAATAATAATATTTCTGTATTCATCACTTATACCTTGCACTTTTACAAACTGTTTACTATATTCGATAGTCAGTTGTTTCTTTTTGGACATGTACGTTCATAAATTCATGTTAAAAGTCATCATATCTCAACATAACACAACATTGTAACTTTCGTGCTCGTCACAAGGTTAACATTTGGGAACCTTCCGGAAAGATCACCCCTTATACCCCTGTTATTATTATTGGTACTAATAGTGTTATTAGTTAGATACCAGGTGGAGGCACATAGTGGTGCGGATCCTACTTTAAACTGTAGATCCAGTCCCGATTAGACTTACTGTGCATAAAGTGGACTAAAAACACCAACTGATAGTGTTATTAACATGGTTGCAGTTAATTGATTTAATTAGGTTATTAATTTGGTTCTTGTTATTTAGCTTCGTTTTACTGCCACTTTTGGCTAATTGCGAAGATAAGCATGAGTGATGATAAGATTAAATAGATGAAGGGACAGTCACGAATGCATATGGACAGCACACCATGTTAAGTCCACAGAGGATTATACTTGTCATGGGTCCAGACGCCAGAGCGTGGTTAGTCTGTAAAATGTAGTCCTTGTACAGTGGGATCCATGAGTATTACCGTGCAAATTGTCCATCACCATGTTCGTGCACTTTATTTGACCCAATAAGAGCTTCAAAACTCAAAAGAAGCTATTGACAACTTCTGCACCAGCATACATAAAAATCCATCGCTTAAAAACACATAGAATGTTAGAGAAACATTCATGAAAATAGTCATGAACAATTTGCCGAGCAATACTAATGGATCCGACTGTAGAGTCATATTTTCGGTACAGCTCTGGCTGACTGCGCGAGTCTAGCTAGTGAGCCTACCGACAGCGAGGAGCGTGAGGTAGAAGGTCCGCGATTGGTGCCGGGTTGGAATAACTTCAGTAGCTCGCTTGTTGATTGGCTGCTTCGGAAGTTGTGACTGTGACTCGCGCCCAAGCTGCAAATGCAGAACAGTCAGGGATGTTATGGAAATAATCTTACTCTACTACGTAGAAGTGAGGTTGACATTTTGGTGTCTTCACGAAGGGTCACCCCTCACACCAGGCATGTAGCCACGCGAGGGCTAAGGGGGCTGAAGCCCACCCGAAACCCTATAACTATCTAATTTAAATGCAATTTTTAATATTAATAACATAAATAAAGTTATAACCACAGTAAAAACTGCATTACATCGAAAAAAGTTTAGTGCATAATAGAGGAACCAGGTTATATTTTTATATTCTACCAATTAATCCAAGAATAAATGGATCCACAGCTTCCAAAACTTATACTTTTCTTTGTGAGAGGTCACAGAATATAAACTTTATTAGTAAAATTTACCACAAACTGTTAAAGCCATTTTTCAACGATTGTGTAAAAGTTAATAACAAAATACAATAACTATAATTTTCAGTAAACTAACTGTACAAAATATAAGTAAAATAATGGACAACAATTGTATTAGATATTCACCGATACGGTAGATCGAGTAGCAAATTCTTTCCATTTATGTAATAATAAATTTGGATTGATATTGGTATATTTTTAATAACTTATAATAGTTATTATTGTAAAATAATAATAATTATTATTGTCATTATTACTTGTACTAATGAAGTTTTATCTATGGACTGACCTCCTCTACAAATATTTCTGATGTTAGATGCCCTCCGAAATAAAATTCTGGCTACGAGCCTGCCTCACACGTTACACTCCACAGTTAAATAATAATGTATTTTTAAGTATCTGTACTCCTAAACATACAAACATATTCAGAATTTCGTGGAAATTTTCGACCAGGACTCGAACCCGCGTCTCTGGCATACCGTGCCATTGCTGGGAGGAACCAGGCAACGTCGAAGTGTACTGTGTTTCAAAGGCAACAGATCCCGTTGCAGTAGCACTGGCAGAGACGATTCCACGCAGGTAAAACAGCGATAGCGGAAGATCAGGTGAGGCCAGGCCGGCTCGGTAGCTCAGTGGTTAGAGTAATGGCACGGTATGCCAGAGACCCCTGGTCGAGCCTGCATTTTTCGCTGAAAATTTCTACGTAGTACAACTCCTGTGTGTGCCTAATCTACAAATATTCAGTATTTGTCCACTTTTTTGTGTTCCAGAAGTCAGGTTACATAGAGTATTTATAGCATATCTTCAATGTGTGTACAGGGGGATCCATGAGTATTACCTTGCAAATTGTCCATCACCATGTTCGTGCACTTTATTTGACCCAATAACAGCTTCAAGAATTAAAAGAAAACTCAAAACAAGCTGTTGACAACTTCAGCACCAGGATACATAAAGATCCATCGCTTAAAAACACATAGGATGTAAGAGAAAAATTAATGAAAATAGTCATGGACAATTTGCACGATAATACTAATGGATCCCACTGTACCTTGAACATCAATGCATTTGTGCGTGAGCTGTTTCTTCCAGTTCTCCAGAACCTTTTGCAGAACGTCCGGCATAATCATGTCTGTACATTGAACAATGCTTTCCTTCAGATGCTGAATGCTCTGAATCTTATCTGAGTAGACGAGCGCCTTTAAATGCCTTTAATACAAACGTATTAGCTGTTGTTCATGTTCTGTGAATTTATATTTCACCAAAGTTATGAACAAAATAATATCTGCTGTCTACATTTTCACTCTTCACTGCAAACAAATTACACAAAATAGTTTTGCCTAATGTTAAGGGGTTTGACGGCAGTGCCAGGGGGGTCTGAGCCCCCCCGGCCCCTGCCTGGCTACGGGCCTGCCGCGGTGACCAGTGAACGGGCCACGGCGACCGATCCATGGACCAGAAAACAGACAAGGAAAATTTCCTAGGTAACCTGACTTTTGACTCACCCTGTATCATAAATAGCGAACCTCTTTCCATGCAGAGCCGACCTCCGCGTCGGAGTGGTTATCACAGCGTGCTACGACGCCAGGGGTCCCGGGTTCGAATCCCGACCTGAGCATGGGTATTCTTTGTGAGTGTCCCTTCATCACTTTCATCATATCATCTTTATCGTCACGATTAGACAAGAATGGCAGTAAAGCGACGCCAAATAACAAGAATCAAATATTTATTTTCTCTCTAGCCCGTTGAAGCAGGCACGTATCCAGAAATTCTTTTCGGGGGGGGCTAAACATCATTTTTTTTACAGGGGTATAGATAGAACCTCGCAAGGTTTAAGGTCGATGGTGGCGATTCAGTTCCAAAACGGTGGGGGGGAGGGAGGGGGCAAGAAAAGTTTACTTTCTCTTGGTAGACAAAGGTTAGCATTAAAAAGCCATAGTGCGGGGCCAAAAATGGAGAGCAACTGTCTCCTAAATCTGCCACTGTTTAAGCTGCTGTTTTTTTTCTCTTCAGAACGTGATATCGGGACATTTTTTATCACTCGACTCCTCTGTTGCAATGTACGAACGTTGTGTTTGTGCCGAAACGATCTCAGTATGAGTATGTGTCCGTTTCACGAAGCTGTTATGTAATGGACAATCCATTCTAATGTTTTGATTTGATTTGATTCCTTCCTTGTGACTTGGATCTTCAAGATTTAGGAAGAATTCAGACCGAAGGCACACACACGTCGTTTGCAATGAGTGAGCCAATAAACAGAGACTTTTCACACCGTAGCGGCACGACAGGCTGCACAAGCCTGTGTTCGATTCGTGAAATCCTCAAGCGACACGTATAGCTTGTAGCTTCGGTGTGAAACCTGGTGGGTCAATCTCATTGTCACCTTGAAACAGCAGCTCGTGTTGACCACAGAAGAAAAATATCTTGTCAACCGGTGGGAATGTCCCTTAATTTTATTCTATCTCCTTTTTTTGTGCTTGTTAATTAAACAGGCAACATCTTACGGTTGGGCATACACAAGAGATGTGCCATGCAGAAATTTTAGCGGAAAATGCAGACTCCACCAGGCATACCGTGCCATTGCTCTACAGCGACAGCAAAAGATCAAGCGAAGCCAAGGGTGACTCGGTAGCTCACTTGGTAGAACAAAGAATGGCACGGTATATGCCAGAGTCATGGTCGAGCTTGCTTTTTCCGCTAAAATTTCCACATATGCAACAACTTCTTGCTTTCTCTTCTCGACATTCATAAAATTTTCGGCCTTCGTGGCTGCCCCTTTGTGGTAGTTAGCGTTTGAGTGTTTTTCCAAAACAGTTGACTTAAAAGTTTTAACCCACGAAACTCTCGGACTGCATACAGGAAACTTTGTCCGGTTACTAATAAATCGTCACTCAAAACTTAGTTTTTCAGTCGATCTGTGCAGCTTATTTCCTTTTTTTAAAAAAATTAGGCTCCAATGCCCATTACTGCTGAAATATTTACTTTAGAGACCTTCGATCTCTTCGGCTCATGACCCGAAACTATAGTGCAGGAGGCTTTAGAAAGATCGCTTCGCGGGCTTACAGCAGACGACAATATGGGGGCGTGTCTGCGTGAACCAATCAGGTCCGCGAATGAGCGAGCCCGGTTGCCACAGCTAGCTCGCTGCACCCTTCTGGAAAAGTGAGTAATCCTCTGCCTGTTTGTTCGGCTGAGGAGCAGACGACACGAGAGTATCGGCAATAGTGTGCGAGCGACGTCTGCTGTTAGCCCGCGAAACGCTCTTTCTAAGGCCCCCTGTACAATAGCACTACACTGTCGGCAATATCTTCAGCTTTGGACCCGAACTTGTAATAGTGGTAGACTTCCGCACTTTCCAGCAAAATGTGTCACTAGTTCTCCCCCCCCCCCTAATCTCTACATCGTATAAAACTGTCAATGGACACTGACTGATCACTAACCGACTGTCGCACTTACTCCTGAAACCTTATTGAATGATTCTGTTGTACAGACCAACCGTGAAATTGAATCCGCGTATTTATATCCATATTATATTCTGGAATGTTGCACATAAAATGTTTTGTAGTTCGACTCCACCTCCTATTCACTTTTCAGAGAATTAGTAATCAAACGAATCACCCGACTGCCTTCAACAGTGCTTTCTTGTGCAACTGCCAAATGCTGACAAATCTTTAAATAATGCTCAAGTTCGTTGCGACAACACCGAAAGAGCAAGAAAAGTTTACATACAATATTATCAATAACAGAGTTATCCCTCAGGGTTCTAGAACATTCTCCGCTTTTCCTCGATCTCTTTAATTTATAATCACAATATTTTATTTCACACACACGAGCCAAAAACCTCATTTTATCTAGTGTAAATCGAAAAATTTCGGAGGGGGCTCGAGCCCCCTGAGCCCCCCTCTGGATACGTGCCTGCGTTGAAGTGTGCATAGTTTTTGGAGAGATAAAAATATGGATGTAGTGCAAGCAATTTGAAACGAAAAGACAAAAATTATGCAAGTGAAAAGAGATTAATGTAGCACGGTTAAGAAACAACAGTAATGTTTAGAATTGGTTGACTTGTATATATTAATAGCTATTCGAGAAGACTCGATCATCATTCTAACACGTGACACAGAAACGAGGGGAGGGGAGGGGGGGTTATCGCACGAGTGTAACGTTCCCGGTTGCTGAAAAGACGTCAGCGCGTTGTCGAAAGCGACGAGAATGTATACACAGTTTCATGAACACACCCGTACCACGTGGAAGTGTTCCAAGGCCTTAGAGGAGAGGAGATATCTGCTACAAGAGGTGAAGCAAGGTCTGAAGAGGTTCCTGATAGGAAGTGACCCCTTGCACGTAGTCCAGCAGAGTCATTCCGCTCCGCAGAAATGTTTAATGGTGGATTTTTATCATAACTACATCCGGATATTGTAAATCCAAATTATCCAATGCTTTCTAAACAGACACTGGATGGTTCGAAATACAACTTTATAGTTAGATGTGAAGATGTAATGGAATTTTTATGTTATAGTAGTAATTGTATTCTGTTTGTTTTAGTGTACTAGATTTTGCGGGTTAAGTGGTAGAGCAGCCACAGGCTGATTTCGCCCATGAATAAAGAAATTCTAAGAAATTCTAACCAGGAACGGACCTATGCAGGGTGCGAAATCATTGAAAACTGGTGGGGGGAGAAAGTTCTTCATCTACAAACCCCCTCCCCCACAAACATATGTGTAAATTATACGATACATATTTGTAATGTTATTAAAAGTAGAAATAAATTACTCAATTAAAAATATATTATTATTATTATTATTAATTACATAAAGGAAATTAATTTGTTACTTTTATACACATTGCAAAGCAGCTAATTAATTCCTTTACTAACCGGTTAAAGATGTTAATACATTATGAAATAGTTCAAGTGGTTTTATTATGTGTAAGTTTTTGTTTAGTTTGAGCTTTAAGATAAATTAATTAGATTTCATAGTTATTATTTTCTTGCATTCATGTTTTACTTTATTGTGCGTATTGATGTAGATTTGTTCATGATCTCTTGAGGGAGAAATGGCATTGAACACTCACAAATACACTAATTTGTGTGTCTTTTGGATATTATTCTTAGTAAAGTATATTTTAAATTAAAAGTAATTGCTTATCTTTTGTTTGTTAAAAATAAAACTCTCCCCCCGGAAATTTTTGAGGCCAAAATTGTTGGTGGGGGAAATCCTCCCGTCCCACCAGGATTTCGCCATGTACTTCAGCCGCAGGTTTTCATATGACACCCTGCACAGTGATCCAGAACGCCAAAAGGGCATCCCCGATGGCGCAGTGGTAGCGTCGTCGCCTTGTAATCAAGGAGTCTCGTGTTCGATACCCTGTGAGGCACAAGTGGTTCGGTTCAGTCTCGATTAACCTTACTGTGCATAAAGTAGACTTTAAACACCAAATCAATCAATCAATCAGAACGCCAAAACAATCTGCAAAAATCAGGAGCTCGCTTTTTGACCCCTAAATCAATATAAATGTTTAAGATTATCATTTTTAAGGAAATTGGCACTTTGGGTCCACAGAATTGGCAATGAGATTGATTATTTAGATTTTTATACAAAAAAATATAATTTTGACCTATTTCAATACACACTGGTGACCACAGTAATACTGAACAATACGCTGGAAAGACTGAAATACAATGCGTTCAGTTTGACTCGGGGCCGAGATAGCGCGTGACTGCAGACGGCGAGGCATAGCTCAGATGCCGGCATTTTCGATTTGTAACGTCCAGCTCATTTTTATGCACATATCTTTAGCATGTAGACAATTATATTTATATTGCATAACGAGTACGAACCTGTGTTATGAGTTGCACAAAGTGGTGACCACATTTGCATGAAATTTTGATTTACATTTTTGTTGTTGTTGTTTGCAAGTTGTTTTCTTGCCAACGTTTCGAGCGCATTGATTGCTCTCATCTTCCAAGGAATGTATGTTCTCGAAACGTTGGAAGCTAACCCGAGAACGCTTGTTCGAACAACATTTTCATCAGGGACAGTGAAAAAATGTAATAACTTATCATGTTTCAGCGTTGGAGACTACAAAGAAGGCAGATTTTACTAACTGTTAAGAGAGGAAGAGAATATGAGCAAAAAAGATAAAATTGTCCTGGTGGTAATTACAATAGGGGCTGCCACATCCTTGAAACTAAATTTTCGAATTTTCTGACCTACTGTGCGAAGGCTTTCACCAATCGAATTGAAGAACGAAAGGCAGTGATCGCCCTCATTCTGTGACGACACACTTTTTCGTCACTGTATTAACGCTTCGGAACCAATTTGTGCCCACAGGTGTCGCAGATGGGACAGATAGATATAATAGGAAATTACACTCATCTTTAACCTTTTCCTAAATAACGGATAATGAAATTGTTAATGTTATCACTTTGTAATCAAGGGGACGCTAGTACGATTCCCAGTTGCAGATTTTATGAAATGTTTGTAACTCGCTTCATAAATATACTTGACGGGTTTCTGGAACAACTCTGAAAGGAATTAAACACAGAAGTGTTTAAAAGTATTCGCTCTCTCTCTCTCTCTCTCTCTCTCTCTCTCTCTCTCTCTCTCTCTCTCTCTCTCTCTCTCTCTCTCTTCGTTTCCATTCTCATCCATCCACTGTTTATCTTTATACTTGCTACTCAATTCACACTCACTATTAGATTTTAGTTTCTCGCGCACTCCATTTCCCGATAATTCTGTTCGTTTCCATTTGTACCTTTGGTCTTTATTTATTTATTACTGCCATTCTCTTCAGCGTTTGATTCTTTTCAATTTTATAGAGTAGCAGTTGTTCGTCTTCAAACAGTAAATTTCGTTGATTGATTCATTTGGTTTATTTTACTTCGCTTTTCTGCCACTTTTGGCTAATCGCGATGATGAGGATGAGTGATGAAACTAATAGAACGCCCATGCCCAGACCGGGATTCGAACCCGGAACCCCTGGCATCGTAGCGCGCGCCATCAATTTCGTCGACATTCTATTTACTGTGATTCATTCACTTTTAATTTGCCTCGAAGTTAATGTAGCTTTGAAACAAGAAAACATATCTCTGCGTAGGTTTAACGTTTACGTCACGAACTAACAAGTAGGAATGACAACATCTGAAAGAACATCAACAAGTAGATCTGTTGTAATATAAGTTCATCTACACACCATAATGCCAGCAACCACATGAGTTCAACCAGATAATAAATGTTCAATCTAGCTTCCAAGGACAATTCACATGAATTTGTTCTATCTCCCAATCCTGCTGCGAAAAAAGATGTGCAAGGGCAACAATTACGGTTGCACTCTAGCTGTAACTTATATTGCATGTTGATAATCACAATCTTGCACTGGTGTCGAGACTTCGAATATTCATGAGGATAGTAGGTGAGCGGCCTCTATGTATCAGCGTGGAAAACGACTTGTGTAGCGTTCTTTTTAACCACGTTACGCGAGCAAAAAATGAAGTTATTTCTCCCCTCCCCTCTTCTCCCAAGTGCCTTTGAACTGAAGAGCGATCCAACCAGTTTGAAAAAGCTCCTTGGGCTACGCATTTCTGTCTAATGTTACTCAATCATACTCGAAAACCTGATCTTGTCCCACGATTTCGAGCCACGGCCACAGGTAGTCCTGGATGAATGGGTCAACAGTAACACCTGCTGTTTAATGCACAAACTACAGAGAGAAGTGATTTGCTGACAGAAGAAAAAAGAAGCGATTTATATCGTAAATAGCCTGTGTAAAGGGCTTCCTTTTGACGTAAAGGTTCTTGTAGCTGTTGTCTGACTGATTTGCATCAAATTTAGGAAACAACAATCTTCTTTGTAAGTTGATAAGACAGAACAGGGAAGGAAGCTGTTAAAATAAAAACGATTGAGTCAAACTGTGTTTCATAGTATGCATTCTATTGTCTGCAAAAGGAGTACTATATTTTCTTCTTCTTCTTCTCAAATCTTACATAATTTTCATTCATTGTTTTTACTGCAGCTCTTCATCTCCATTTATATTCTTTTCTTATGATTTCATTTGATTGATTTTGTTTATTTTACTTCGCTTTTCTGTCTCTTTTGGCTAGTCGCGAAGATAAGAATGAGTGATGATGTGATAAAATTCATGAAGGGACACTCACAAAGAACACTCCCATACCGAGGCCGAGATTCGAACCCGGGTCAAAATGCCCTTTTGTAGCGTAGGAAAATTTTATGCAGAATGAATGGTTGCTCCATGTGTTTTTATAACCTTTCTAATGAGACATTAATTTTAATTAAAACATTCATGTATATTTATCAGTTGTAAATACCTCGTTAGCCAGGAGAAGTAAGCATTAACCTTCGACCAGTAAACAAACGCTTCTTTCCGTTAAAACTCATAATGTGATGAAACTATTCAGGTACATGCATTTGAGTTATGAACAAAAAAATGTAATTCTTCACCATTGTTTATCATCCATGGACCAGAAAATTACTTAAAAGAGAGATTTGAAGGGTGGATCGAGAGCGAGAGATGTAACACAAGCTGAGAAAGAAAGATACAGATGAATAAGAAGGCATAAAAGAATGAAGGGGATAATAATAAGGAAAAAGTAAGAGGAAAATCGGAATTGTAAGGAGAAAGAGAGATAGAGAGAGGTTTTTACATTTAAACCAGCTAGCCCTACAGAGAGAAGTGATTTGCTGAGAAGAAAAAAGAAGCGATTTTTGGCGCCGCCCCTGGGAAGGTCTGTGTGTGTTTTATTTAGATTCCTTCTCATCTTGTCTGTGTGTGTGTGTAGTTTCTTTATTTCACTTCCGTTCCCATGCCCCTTCCTTCCTTTCCCTCTTCTTCTCTCTCTCGTTTCATTGTCTTCTCTTTCTTCTTTCACTTTCCAACGTGCTTTTATCTCTTCTTTTCTGCCTCTCCTTAAAATGTTCTCTGTTTTGGCGTCAATATATCACATTTTATTACAACCAATTTTTCGGATTTGGTGCCCTCTCCCCCTGTAGGAAATTTTCTGAAACACAAAGTAACCATTGAAATTTGCTCCCACAGTGAACGAAATCCAGATCCCTGTTTCTTGCCTGTCCTCAATGAGTTCACGAGGGGAAATATACACTCAGCTGGTTAGTTGCAAAGAGAGAGTTGAATAAAATGGAGATAGAGAAGGAGCTATAAATAATAAAGAAAGAAGAGATTGGGTACCAAAACTGGAGAGAACGAAAGGGGGGGGGGGGCAAGGAGAGTTTGCTTTCTCTTGGTAGACGTGACTTAGCATTAAGAGGTCATAGTGTAGGGGCAAAAAATAGCAAAATGTGGAAGGGCATTGAATTAGAATTTAAAAAATCAGGAATAATTCCCCTCTGAACAATTCAAGTTTATCATCTCTGCAGTTTTAAAATTAAAATGTTCATGATTTTGTTCATCTGTCTCTCTATTTCGATAACTTCACGTCGCATATCTACCTCTTATGTTAATAACGACGATGAGGGTGAATGATGATACAGAATTATAGAGCCATCCATTAATTACATAGGATTCGAATCCGGAACATTCTTCTCCAACGCAAGGTTGAAAACTACGATTAAGACTTTATGCTCCTTGCGGGGCCATTAGATTGCCCTTGCACAATCTCCGTTGATGCAATGAAAGTGTAATTCCAGGTAGTTGCATTTCTGAACGTTCGAGAAGGGTTGCTCTTACGTGACTTCTTTGTTTCTTTCTTTCCAAGACCTTGAGAAAGCAAAGGTGCTAATGTAGACGCAAGGGTATATTTTGATGTTGCATTTGATTGCGTTACTCATCTCTCAGTGAAGTTAAAATCGCCAGAGGCGTTAATGTTTCGCCTCAGTAAAACGTAGAACATATACTATTGGTTCTTTGTCAATGCTGGGAATTATTCACATGACTGGTTCCATGTTTAAATTCTACTTAACGCAGAGCCAGCCCTAGGGAGGGGCCTTAATCACCATTCAACATCGCAGAAATGCGAAGTAAAATAAACAAAAAACATTTATTCATTTACAGAAACACGAAGTAAAATAAATAAAGTTAGTCTACACACACGCGCCAAGAGAGAGAGAGAGACGGAAATAAATGTCAAATGTTCATTTTTAGGTTTTGTCGCGGAACAATTTTGTCTTCAGTGAATGAACTTTGTTACAGTCGAGAGATAACAGAGTTTTGATATAGAGAAGAGTTCGCACTTGAGGCAAAATTGATTAAATATTTTCTATTGATTCCTTACAGACACGGGGAATTGCTGTTTGCGCGCGTATATTAGAAGAGAGAGGGGATGAACCAGTAGCAGGGAGCGAAATCCTGAGAGGGAGAGGGGGGGATCCCCCCCAAATTTTGGCTTCAAAAATCCCCCCCACCAAAAATTTCCGGGGGTAAAGTGTTTGTTATAAAAACAAAAGGCGACCAATTATTTTTTACTTCAAATATACTTTACTAAGGATAGTATCGAAAACACGCAAGTAATGTGTTTGTGAGTGTTGCATACGTACATTCTCTCTCATTCAAGAGACCATTTACAGAACTTACACCAATAACAAATGTTATATTTATTTATTTAGCAAAAGATCCTTAACAGAACCAATAGTTTCAATTACAAAGGATCATATTAAAAACATTTATAATAAAGATTAAATATACATTTTAAAAATTACAAAAATACAAAACTACAAAATTTCAATATTACAAAATACAAAGCAAAAGATAAAAAAAGATAAAAAGATTAAAATGGCAGTAGGTATGTTACACAAAGTAACAGAACAAAATACAAACACAATATAGTACAATAACAACAGAGTACTGCTAAATACTTTCAGATACAAACATATTATACATCGCACAATAGTCGATGAACACTAAGATTAATTACACTATTTGTACAAATATCAAATCCATATGAGAGTAAATAAGGCATGACTTTCAATAGATATTATCGATAAAAATAATATAATACAAACACAGCTTCAATCAAATTTACTGTGAATTTGAATGATTAGGCAATGACAATATATGTCATATTGATATAATATATTCATAATAAAGGTAAAATAACAATGCAAGACAAATATAACTATGACATCTAATTGATTTAGACTAATAGAAACTAAACAAAACTCAAAACGTAATAAAAATATATCAACTATTTTGTAAATTATTGACAAACTTAAAACTTAATAATAATGTACATTAAATATTAATTTACTTGTATATATACTTATTATTATAAATATGTATTACATGTATAAATATTTATACATTTATGTATATGTGTGTGTGTGTGTGTGTGTGTGTGTAGAATAAGATCTTCCTCCCCCCACCAATCTTCAATGATTTCGCACCCCCAGAAGAGGGGCGGGGCGGTGAAATTTCTAACTACAGCTCTCTGGGCTATGGACCTCGACAGAAATTTTTGTAAGGGAAAGCAATTGGTAAAACTTAATCACTAAGAATTAGAAACAATAACACTAATAATATTCATTATGGTTATGATTGTCATTATACAGTCATGACTATTTTAAACTAATCAAATTAAACCAATTGTATTCCAAATTTATATTACTATTATTATTTATATTAATATGGAAATGAATTATGGTTTTCTGCAGCCAAGAATTACCTTAAAATGGCCGAATCCGTTCAGAAATATTTTAAGAGATTACAAAAATGTAGTGCTTGAAGGTGCAAACTTCTTCCTTGAGCCTCGGAACTAAGGGTATGTTCCTAAGGAGGCAATGGGGCAGCTGGGGTTGCTTCATAAATTTCCTCAGCCTGGGGGATACTATCCCCGCACCCCCTTCCACTTCGAGCACTGCTTAGAAGGGAAACCAAGAGGTCCGGACTCTCCCAAAAAGAGTTATCCAGTATTAAAAATTAAATAAGTGTCTTCTTTTGATTAATAAAATTTGAAATGCGTGTTTCAGCACTACATTAGCAAAATGATTGTATTCGGTTTGTTGTATAATATGAAGTTAGTTTATTTTTCGCCGAACTTACACGAAGACAGGATTCGATTGGGATGAATCAGTTTAATATGCATAAAAATAATGAATGACTTTTGTTATTACCGGCTGGTATTGACATTTTTTATCTTATAAATTGTATATTTCCTTTTAATTTCGACATTATTTTCTGTGTGTAGAAGTATGATTATTATTTGTTAATTTAAAGCTCTTCATATGCATATTTAGTGGTCGTTAATGAGTGATGTTGCATGTCTCTATTTTTAGGTCATCTTTATTTTACCTTTTCATGAAATATTATTACTATTATTATGTGTAAGATTTTGTTAGCTTACACAGACTCCTTACGAAATATATTTCTTGAACCGTCTGTCTATTTTGCAATGTATTTTTGTGCAAAAATACGCACCAAATCATTATTATAGCATGAGAACTTCTGTCCATACAGACAACCCGTGACGAACATTGCGTTTTAGAGAGGGGTACAATCCCCGCCTACCCAATAACGTTCCGCATAACTATATAACAACTTTTATTAATATATATACTACTATTCTGGGAAATAGACATCTTGATTACGAATGCCTAGGGTACTTGACCAAACATGAGTCATCAGCAAGTTAATTCCAAACCTAATGTATGAACGAACACAAGTCAATATGTTTCAAGAAACTATGAAAGATTGCATGCAAGCAGAAGTTGTGCGAATAATCTAAATTCCCATCCTTTGAACGTCTAGACTATGTGTCAAGGTTGATTGTATTATCTCCTGTCTATGTACTTTCATTGTTAACGACGCTCCATTGATGTGTGCTCGAGTTTATGTGTATAATTTGTTTGCTTTTGTAATTGCGTAAACATTGTCTGGTTTCGATGAAACGGCTGGAGGTCCAGATAGTTCACATAATCACCGCAGATGTCAGCATTAGAGGGCTGTTGCTTCGATTCTGTACTGTGTTGCACGTGACATCTTGCGGGAATTTCTGCAACTACTAGAGCCTCCTCGGAAGTCTCTGCATGTTCGTGATTGGGTTGTGTGTACATCTCGTCAATCATTCGTTACTTGGTTTAAAATAAGACGGTATTAGGAAAAGGGCGTTTCCTGAAAATTACAGCAAACATGACAGATGTCTCATTTTCTTTATTTCTTTTCCAGAAAAGAAGCAAATAATATTACAGGGCGGCAAACACAATTCATAAATTTATCTCCATTTTTATCCCGATTCTTTGAATGATTGATTGATTTGGTGTTTTAAGTCCACTTTATGCACAGTAAGGCTAATTGGAACTGGACCTACAGTTTAAAGTGGGATCCGAACCAATATATGCCTCCACGGGATATGGATTAGAAGACGACGGCATTACGCCAACGGAGAGGCATTGGCCCTAAAGAGCATTTCATTGTCTAGACCTAGAAGTTTAGAGATCAAACTCAGTGGTTTGTCCAGAATTGTTTAAGGGGGGGGTATGTATATTTTTTTTTAGTAATCAGTCCTCATTTTGCCATATTTTCCTGCCTTTGACATTCTTTCTTCTTTTAGGTATACTTTCCAAAGGGAATGGTTATATCGCCCCTCAACCCTCCTTGGTCACGCCACTGGTCGAAACTGCATTAAATGTTATTTCTCCCCAGAATATATACCCTCCTCTTTCACCCCCACTAGTATGTTAAGTAATGTGAGTTCAAAAATGACAGCTAACCATCAGTAATAGGTAATTATTGTATTTTTTGCACTTATTTTTACTTCAAAACAGGGGCGAGGACTTGTCAAAATTATTGGGGGGGTTCTGATCGTTGAAATAAACGAATGAATGACTCACTCCCTCACTTTTTTTAAAAATAAAAATTACGTCTTCGTATAGCAGTTTTTAAGCAGCTATTATATTCCTCATGCAATTGAAATGTAACATGAAAAACGTGTGTCTGCTCATTTGTTTTTTAGATAACAATTAACATTTTTATTTAAAAGTAGGCTATGTATTTACATTAAAAGGCCAACATAACAGTTTTATGCCGGCCTCGGTAGCCGAGCGTGTTGGGTGGTCGGCTCAACTCGCTTTGATGCGGAGGTCTCGGGTTCGAGTTCCGGCGAGGGCATGGGTGTGTTTTAATGTCCGCAACAGACTTGTAAAGAAAGGACATGTGACGGGTGCAAAGAACCTTAGTGTTGACGTATCCACAAAAATAGCGAATATTTACAATATTTAAGAGTTTTATTTAATTATTTACATAAATGCTAACTCAAATCGCAGGCAAATAGTTTTACTTTTTTGTTCTTGCTACAATATTTTACTTTTTTAATTTAATTTTGCAATAATAAATAAACACACAGCACGTCGTGCTTTAGCAATAATGCCTTTGATCATAGCCGTTCCCGCTTTCGCAATACAGACTTTTCATAAGCTTTCCTTGCATACTTTACTGCAAGCCAGTGTTGAATAAACTCAGAGACTTTAGAATTATTTTCCCCTTATTCTTTGGACTAGAGGAAGAGATCTCGAGGATAATTAAATATCGTACAATATCAATATTGCCTGAAAGTCGTGTTTCCGACCTCAAATTGTTCAGAATTCACTAAACAACATACTGGTATAATTTTCATATCACGTCGTTATTTTGAAACTCTTTTTAGTAAAAATATTAACAATACTCATAATTATATACTTAGTACATAGTAATAAGTCATGTCTTTCACTGTCTCCGTTCATAGCCCGCCCCCCAAAGTTGATGGTTTAGCGGTCTCAGCCCCCCCAAATTTGATGGTCTAGAACATTTCAAATATGTATTTAAAGTTAAGTTCATGTGGCACAATTCCGAGTAAACTTTACAAGGGAAGCAAAACAATACATTAGATCCTCTTAAGCAAAATTATTTGGGGGTCTCTGCCCCCACATCATTAACATTGGGGGGCTCGAGACCCCCCAAGCCCCATGGAGTCGGCGCCTATGCTTCAAAATACAGTGGAGTCTTGATAACTCGAACTTGAGGGGAAGAAGAAAAAATCGAGGTATCAAGGATTTCGACTTACCAAGGTTCGAGTTATTGAGGGCCAAAATCGCCGACTTCGAGTTATAGAGGTCTAAAGTTTACTCACCCTTCTGAACGTCGGCACTACGTATGAATTCAAGTCTCGACACGATTGTTGATCACCTGACATTGTACGTACGCACCCTACGCTTCGACTTATTGAGGTCCGTGCGATTCAAACTTCGAGTTATAGAGCTTATTAGAATTTAACTTCGACTCATAGAGGTTTTTCATACTCTCCCTTCGAGTTATTGAGCTCGAACGGCATCACATAAACTGTACAAAAATTCGTCTTATCAAGGAATTCGAGATGTTGAAGTTCGAGTTATCAAGGTGCCACAGCATGAATTTATTTGTCTAAAATAGTGAACAGAATGTATATAAGTAGAACGGTGCGAAGCACGAATACATCAATTTACACTGAGAATATTGCATCCAAAATTTCCTCTAATATACTTCAATATTCATATATATATATATATATATATATATATATATATATATATATATATATATATATATATATATATATATATATATATATATATATATACATATATATATATATACATATATATATATATATATATATTCCATATTGAATACCTATATTACATATAACAACCATTAGTTAAATTCTCCTGTCAGAAAAACTAATGATCATTTATTGTAATACTTATGTGGTGAATTTCTATTTCTTTATTTTCATTATACATTGGGATCCATGAGTATTACCGTGCAAATTGTCCATGCCTAATTTCATTAATTTCTCTCTTACATCCTGTGTGTTTTTAAGCGATGGATTTATGCTGGTGCAGAATTTGTCAACGGCTTGTTTTAAGTTTTCTTCTAATTCTTGAAGCTCTTATTGGGTCAAATAAAGTGCACGAACATGGTGATGGACAATTTGCACGGTAATACTCATGGATCCCACTGTACATACCAATAATTCTCTGCTCTACTTTCATATAATGTGATTTTTTTCGACTTCATATTCTAGATTAGCATGTCAAATTCTGATAATGTAATCAACCACAAATTTACTTGTATATGTGTGACATGTATATTTGCAGTGATCAGAACGCTACATTTTAAAAGTAGCTCCGCTACAGCTACAGATACTCTTCCAAAATGTAGCTTCGCTACAGCTACATTTATCTAAAAGTAGCTCGCTACGCTACTCCTGTTCGCTACTCGCTACTTCGCTACTTTTTGCGCTACTTCTGCATAAAAAAATGAAAACCATATTTGTATTAAAAAATGCCCTACTACTGGTAGGTAGATTCTGTTATTTATTATCATGATTCCAGTCATTCCATAATTTTGATAGCAGTGTTACTTCAGTTACTTATTTTTACTATAGTTTGTGAGAATACCAAACCTATGCAAGGGGCATATCAATTCAAATTTGATATATGAATATTGCAATTAGGGTGTTACCCAAATTAATTATTACAACTATACACACATAAAATTTGGTAGGATTACATATTTATGTTCACATCAACATATTTTTCTTGAGAATAAATATTTCATTTTTTATAGACTGATATGAAGTCATCATTTTGAATGAAAAGTACCTGGAGCCTTTTGACTACAAAAGGGCCCCAGGTTCGATACCCAGCGGAGGCACATAGTGGTTAGAATCCAGTCTCGATCAGCTTATCTATGCATAAAATGGACTCAAAACAAAAACTAGGAAACACGCCAAGTTGGGAGGATGGGATCCTCCTGGTCCTCCATTCCCCTCACTGCTGATCATTCATCATTCTTCTTCGTTCTCACAATTAGCCGAAAGTGGCAGAAAGCGACTATAGATAAGAGAATAATTAAATAAACCATTCATCCTCATTGTCTTGATTGAGAGAAGTGGAATAATAGATGAGGTGGTAAACAGAAGAGGACAAATGGGTGATAGACTCTATCAAAGCATTCGAAGATTAATACGGAACAGGGATGTACCTATGAAATGCAAGAAGGTAATATATAACACATACTATGTGCCAATAATTACATATGGAGCAGATACTTGGACAATCACATAGAGAGACAAAGAAAATATGCAGGCAGTGGAGATTAAATTTTTAAGGAGTCTTTTGAGGAAGACTAGAAGAGATAGAATAAGAAATTAGGAGATCCGACAGACAGTGGGTGTAGTGAAGCTTCAGGACAGAATAGATCAGGCACAGGTGAGATGGTTTGGACACATGAAGAGGATGGATGCAGAAAGACTACCAGTAATAGCTTACCATGCACAAGGAGTGGGAATAAAGCCAAGGGGGAGACCAAGATGTCGGTGGAAAGAGCAGATAGCGGAGAGTGTTAGGAGAAGAGGACAAGATTGGATCACCTTGAAAAGAGAGGAGTGGTGAAAGACCAGGAAAAAATGGAGAGGCTTGACTTCTATGCCGAACCAGCCAGAGGCAGGAAACAGCGAAGGATGATGATGATGATGTCATGATTATCAAAAGTTACAGAAAAGTGACGTAAAAGTAGGAGAAATACATAAATTTGAAAACTATGTATATTAACTAAAGAAAATTGTCGTTTCTGCAGGAAAGTCAATAACTCGTACATACTTTTTGCAATATGAAAAAAAATATTGAGGAAACTGTCGTGTAAACCTGAGTGTTCTAAACATATTGTAATTTTAAAATTTGTGAACAAAATACTATCCCAAAATAATTGTAATTCCAGAAACTCTATTATTCTTGTAACAATAATTTCTTGCTGGTGAGATCCTATACACTGACGATGATCAATGCTGTTAATGTACTGAGCCATTTATTGCTGGCACTATTCCCTTGTCAGTGCAGTGGAAAATCCATCGCTCGTTTTTGCACTGCAAGTTGTGTCTTACACAGCAATTAATGACATTTTGGTGTCTCTTTCAAATCCGGGAACTTTTCTAACGGTGGAAGCGGCCCCGGCGCCCACCCAGCGTCGAATAAAAATGGGTACCTGGGGGAAACCCTGGGGGGTAAAGGCGGTCAGGGGCGTGATGCTGATCACATCACCCCCCCTCACGACCGGATCAAGAAAGTGTGGGGCGTTACCTCCACACCCCCTATACGCCTTTATGGCGTGGTGCTATGCACAGGGGAACACTTTACCTTTTTACCTTACAGCATGAATATCCACAGGATTTGTTCCGAGGGTGACGCAAACGAGGCACTTTTTTTTTTTAGTGGTGCAGCAATCGAGGCATGTTTCTCCCCAAAATAGCGATGCAGCTAAAGAAACGTAGCTGTTAGCCGGAATATATTCATATACACGTATGTCAGTTAGTTATCTGGATATATGAAGTATTCAGATACTAATTAAATAAATTACGCAGACATCAATAATCTACAATCTAGATAATCTGTATCTCCATGTAATAGACTGTCTTTATGAACCTCCTGCAAAATTAAGGGTTATTGTCGATTTTTCTGATGCTGTTGCCACATTCAAAATTCACCTCAAAATGCTGAGAAAAAATGTAGCTGTAGCGAAATTTTCGCTACAACTACAGGAATTTTGTAGCTTCGCTACCGCTACAACTACAATTTTCAAAATGTAGCGTCGCTACAGCTACAGCTACAAATTTTGTAGCTAGCTACAGTAGCGACGCTACAAGTAGCTCGCTACTTCTGACCACTGTATATTTGTAGCTGTAACTTTTAAATGTTATTAGCGGAGACCTATAATTGGGCAGCTAAATGCCTGTTGGTCCCCAAACTTAAATAAATAAATGTGGCCTATAGCTTTGTAATCAATTGACCCAAGATTAGGTTCTTGGTGGTAGGTCGAACCTCATTGACTCTGATCTGACTTGAAACAATTCCAATGAACAGCGTCTGTCCATATATTAAACTTCGCTTATGATATGCTATGTCTGCCTATAAACTCTTGCCTGTTGCATTTGTAATTTTATTCTCATTATTGCGTGCGCTTCTACTAAGCCTCCTGCCGACATCCTTGGCAGAGTGGTTAGCACAGTGCTCCCGGCCTGGGAGTGGATGTTCTTTCTGAGTGTCCCTTCATCAATTTCATCATAACATCACTTATCCTTATCTACGCTATTAGCCAAAAGTGGCACAAAAGCGAAGTAAATTAAACCCAATCATTTCATTCATTCATTAAATAAGTCTCCCCAATGGTATAGTAGTGGTAACATAGTCTCTCGCCTTCTAATCAAGGGGTATCGGGTTCGATACCCGGTGGAGGCATATACCTAGTGGTTCGGATCCCACTAAAAATTTGTAGGTCCAACCCCGATTAGCCTTCTGTGCATAAAGTAGACCTTAAAAGATCCATCCTTCAAAAAAGGAATTTCCACCCAAAAAGTGTATATTTCACACATAATTTCATTTCGCTCACAGTAATTTATGTTATTATAGAAACATGATAATATCAGACTGAAGCAGTGTTATTGAGGGGGCATGTGGGCACGGGTGTTCCTTTGTGCGTGTACAGTCGAATACAAAGATCATGTGAAGAAAACTGATAATTGCCAAGTTTATTCATGTCTTTCGCAATGTGATACATCAAGAATTGAAGCAATACGCCAAGGAAACAGGCGATAACCGCCGCACCAGCATCAATTTCCTTTTTTAAGACATCGAATATCAGTGGTGTGCCAAATTGATGGTTGGTGCGGGGTTTAACCCCGTTTTGACAAACCATCCTAAAAATAATAAAAGCAGGAAAATATGTCTAAATACAGGATCACTTGCTAAGAAAAGGATGAATGACATCTCTTTCCTTGCAAAAATTCTGGCCACGCCACTACGGGATGCACAAGACAATGATGGATAATTTTCTTGTAATATTTATGAACTCAACTATTCCTTAACGAAAGGAGAGATGCGACTCTTCTTTATTGAGCTTAATAGGCACATGTTTATATATGTAATCACCATGGATGGGTTTGTAAGTACAATTCCAATGTTCAAAATATTAAAAGATATAAGTAAAGAGATCGGAAAAATAGATTTCTTGGCCTACCATTTCGCTAAATAAAATATAAGCAACACAGTGCAATCTCCGTTAAACAATATACAGGATATATTTCAATCAATACACTCTGTGAAAATCTGATTCATGTCTTCACATGTCTGGGAGGCAAGTGAACATTTAGTTTCCCAAAGTGCTTTCATTGGCCATGTAAAAACAGATTATCGATAGCACTCTTCAAACTCAACTCCAATTATAAGTCTGACAATAGTAAAGACTTGTTGCAAGGGAGCTCGCAGGATTTTTTCTCGGGGGCAGTCATGGAAACGCTTATTATTATTATTATTATTATTATTATTATTATTATTGATACGATTACTATTATATTACTATTACTACTATTAGCTACTACTACCACTTCCTATGTTTTTTTATATTATATGCATTTGTAATATCCATATTCTGTGTGTGTGTGTGTGTGTGTGTGTGTGTGTGTGTGTGTGTGTGTGTGTGTGTGTGTATATATATATATATATATATATACACACACACACAATTTGCATAACTGTATACCGAACATATTAATTCATGTAGGACAAAAGCTGTTTTTTTATAGTTAGATATAATCAATGTAAAATAGACTGTAAGCTTAAATATAACCCTATCTCAAATAATAATAATAATAATAATAATAATAGTTGCTGTAACTTACGGCCTGTAAATCACAGACAACAATATTTTTTGTTGTAAAATTTCACTACAATTTCACAATTTGAATTACATTAACGATTTCCAGAAATCTCAGGAAAGTTTAAAAATATATTTTTGCTACATAGAATCGTTCTGCCTGCATTTATACTCAAATATCCTTTATTCATTCTCTGATTTCATACATGTACTTTATCTCCAATTATCATCTTGTCTTATATTCTTCAATGCATTCATTTCTGCTTTCTATTTTTATTTGTAATTTTTATTCATCTTCCAACCTTTATTCTTCCTTCACCTTCAAAATTTTTAAGCGAATAAGCTCTGACGATCTTCTTATTTTATATAGTCTCACTAGGTGTAAATTATTGTTGCCTTCACCTTAATTAGATAAATATATGCATAAACACAATATTTTAATAATATCATACATTTGCAGACAAATTTATATTCACGCTAATCTATTTATCATCGGAGTGCGGAAGTCCTGAAGTCCCGAACGACAACAAGAATTCAAACTTGGAATCGAACCCATGAGCTATGTGACACGCACAGGAAGAAAGTAGATTTAAGTCATAAACTTTTAACTCCGCTCACAAGATGGCGTTATCGTCACTCATGTTAACTTTGGGCTAAAACAGCTACTGGGATCGAGCGGGATGCACTCGCGTTTCAAGCTTGTTCAAAAGTTCAACGCAACCTGATATTAATTAAGGCACTTGGTTTTGAACCGGAAAAACTTGTTTTTCCTGTCTTTCGTGATTGCATTCTTAAAATATATACATATATACACATTCACAGACACTCAAACAAACGCAGTTGCACATATATTTTTCAACATGTGTCGAAGTTCTGCAGTCCATTTAATATTGATTGTTTTCTGAGGCTTGTTTGTGGAGAAACTGCATGCAATCGTCCCACTATAACTTAGAATAGGATTTCTGCAGTATCGCGCAATATAATATTAATAAGAGACTTGTTGTAACCGGCAAAGTTGACCTTCAGAGTTCAAATGTATCAATTTCTTGATCACAATAAATGTGCAAGGGCAGACGCACATGATTTCCACGACACGCTTGAAAAATGGATATCGTCATAGCCAGTGACGGCGATTGGGTTCCAAAACTCAGGGGGCAAGGACACTTCACTTTCCATTAGTAGATAGGGTTTAGCATAGTGAAGGGTTAAAAGTGGCAAAATCGCCGCCCCTGAAGTTTAACAAACAGGCGAGGAGTGTGTTATTTGATAATAGATCCAGGACAAAAATAATCAGAATCTGTTAAGACTCTCTATTCTAAGGAAATATTCAAATCTTTATGAAGGATTATGATGTTTTGATGTAATTGACAATCAACTTTCTCCTTCTTGACAAAATATGACACAAGAGTTGGTTTGATGTCTTGCGACTACTTATCTTAGCGTACAGTGGGATGCATAAGTATTACTCACACTTGAAATTTATACTTGGCAGAGATAAGGGGGAAGATACGAAAACGAATCTTTAAGTATAACCTATAGGATACGTCGGGCCGACCCCCCGACTATTCCAATACCGGTTGAAGATCTCCACGCTTAGAGGTGACGAATGAAAGCGTGGGAGGGAGACCGGCAGTCGGTAGGTACGCCTAGGCCCTTCATGGGCTGTTGCGCGACGGATTATTATTATAGTCCTGTTATTATCTTAATCAGTTTTTCTTGGTTTTCTCCTTTCTAAATTTGTTAGATGTAAATATCACAAACATGGGTTGTTTTACAAATTGATGAACAAATTGCATTATAATATTTTTGCTTTCCACCACCAGGAATATAAACAAACGTCATGTTTTGGTACAACGAGAATACAAATACTTCCTTTCGTTATTTATCTGGCAAAGAGTCATGGGTGTATATAAGAGGGGGTTCAACGGTTCCACCGCCCCCTTTGGTTCAGTAAAATTACCAGATTACAAGTTCTATCCGCTTGTTCATAAAAATTTCTTCGGACAATTTTTTTTCTCCTAAATTCGAGACGTATAGGGTGGGATACGGATGGGAAGGAAATTACGAAATTCCACACACCAGATGGGACTGCAGGCAGACCAAATGTGTACAATTTCCTGATAGTTTCGGAATTTCTGCAATAAGGAACCGCAATGGGACTGTCAAACCAGTTGTAATTTTTTTCCCTCTAGTCTTTTTAAATGAATTTAGTTTTTAAAAACGCAGTGCAAGAAAACCAGGTAAATATTGTAACATTCTCAAGTTGTTTAACGCAAGATGAACAGAAAAGTATCAATACTAATACTGATCGTGACTACATACAACTTTGTCGGGTCCAGTAACCTTACCTCCCCCCCCAACTCCCCAACAAGCTTCCGGTCAGCAGTGTACTGGGTTTTCACTTATGACATAAAGCAACCCTAATCATACCAAAAGTTGAACCCCCACCTCTTACGTGAATATATATGAAGGGCCAGGGGGAAAAACGATGAATGTTCATTCGAGACAATTTGCCAGGAAATGAAAAACAAAGTATTTCTTTCCATAAGAACGTTAATATATGCCAAAATAATAATGCGTTTTTCAGGCACTTCTCATCGTTTCCCAACCAAGGCCGTTCTCATTCTTATAGTACAGCTTCTGAACTATCAGATGGCGTTGCGATCTCAAAATGGGCGAAAAATCGACATTCATCGTTTTTCCCCCTGGCCCTTCATATATATATATATATATATATATATATATATATATATATATATATATATATATATATATATATATATATATATACGCCCATGCAAAGAGTGATATTCTTTTAAACATCTGCTGTGACTATTGTGTAATAATAATATCGGTAGATAATGAACATATAATTTCCATTTGATTAGGTAGCATGTCATTTGTTTCGATGGTATCCCATGCAGGCCCGTAGCCAGGCAGGGACCAGGGGGGCTCATCCCCCCCTGGAACTGCCATCAGCCCCACTTTATATTAGGTAAACTATTTTGCATAATTTGTTTGCAGTGAAGAGTGAAAATGTAGACAACTCACAACTTTAAGGATAAATCCACAGAATATGAAGAGTATCTATTACATTCGCTCATTTTGTTTATGAGCAGAAGTAGCTGCAAGTATTTAGAATATTCTCTAGACTTCAGAAAGTTCCTTCATAGGGGAGCTTCTTTATCTGTACCTTCACTGTCCCTGTTGCAACTTCCCGTTTAGACAGAAATCTGTGACTTTGGTGTCATCATGCAAGTTCCCTCCGCATCTGCGTCAAAGGTCAACAACAGCTCCCAAGTTTTGGGAAGGAAGGGGAGTTCAATTGCTTCGGCCGGGGGTGGAATATACTATAGGCACTGTGATTAAATATTGTGCGTTTTTTGTGTGTGATATACATATCTGTATCATCTAAAATAGTATGGGGTGTGTAAGGGATAATTTCAGTATCAGTCAATTAACACTTCAAGAGACGTTTTAAAAGATGTAGAAAAATGTAGTATTTGTGTAGTATATGATATTTATAAATGAATGAGCGCCCCCCCCCCAAACACACACATAATTTACCTTTGAATGAGTGCCCCCACACACACATAATTTACCTTCATTTAATATTCTTTTTAAAAATGGACTTGGTTTACAAAGCCCCTCCCCCCTGATAACCCGTGAGCCCCCCCTGGAGATCAATTCTAGCTGCGGGCCTGATCCCATGGTTGCCAGGTTTGTAAATAATCTTCATTCTTCCCGACGGAAGGAAACATTTATCAAATCACAACTTCTATCTACCTCCCCTTGCACAACGGTGCACCACAGAAGTGGACAATTAGCAAGACCACTCCTCCAAATCGTAAATTATTCTCTTTCAGGAATTCGAGAGATGTTCAGCAGCTGTAAATACAAACTGAAATATTTATCATCTGGATCAGCGCTTCGCTTTAAGTTCATTATGCTGATTAAAAGGTGTCTCACATTTCTGTTACTGCATAAATTAACTTGAGAACTGTTGTCTAACGAAATGCAAAGAGATATACACGCATCGCTAGAGCACCCTTCGCGTGCGTTCTGCCTATTTACTTAATGCGTTGTTTTGCTTTGTATATTTCTAATTAGTGCCAGACACGCGCGTAAGGGCTCGTATATTTTTCAGGGAGTACAACTGAATAAGTAATACATAATTTGCATGAAAATAATTATGTTAGTGACTCTAAAAAGTTATAATGTTTTGCACCACATCTTACTGATGCTGTGTGCAAGGCGAATCAAGCTTTGACGCACATCGCTAAGAAAGAGCTCGTTCATAATTTCCTATAGCAAGATACCTTTTTCCTCTTCATTCACTCTTTCCGGAACGTTCAGAAAAACGCTCGTAAAAATCTACGACGCGTGACGCAACATGGTTTCTCACCTTTAACAAGCGTTTGTTAACACGGAGCTCCGTGTTAGCACAGGGAAATGTTTAGTATTTTAAATTGTATTTCATTTAAAGTTTATCTTACCGCTTTCCGGTTCATGTCTGCTAAACACTGATGCTCGAGGAAGACTCCTGGGAATAATTTCTAGTTTTTTCAATGGGTTTTCGATACATTTGTGAGACATAATAGTACAGCACAATCAAGATTGTATGGAATCGTTATAATAGGTAATTAAAACAATGTACGTAGATTAAATTATAATAGCAACAAACTTCGTAGTGAAGATTTTATTTAAATGACAGTTACGCGGGAACTTAATAATAATAGTGATCATGATAGGCGTCACCAAAGAGTAATAGAGAAGTTTTACTGTAGAAAACGTTTTAGAATGTGTCCTCTCCTAGCCAGGGAAGGTCGGATGTACGAAATGATAGGATAATATAGCTTTAACTACTAAAAAAAGTCATAGCCCCTCCCCTATTACAACCATTTCACATTTCTTTTTAAAAATGTCATGATGCGTCATCGTATTCTTCTTACTTTACGCCGCTTTTCTTCCTCGTTAAGCTAATCGTGACGATGGGGATAAATGATGATTAGATGAAATTGGTGAAGGGACACGCACGAACAAACATCTATATTGAGACTGGGGGCTCTAACCACGGACCTTACATGACGAGATAGTCGACAACCATTGAGGCAGCTTACATTACATTTTTTAGCGCTTGGAAAGACAGATATATGAAAAAAAGAGCTATTCTCAAGTGATAGTAAAGTACCGCAGATGACTATTGTACTGCAAGAAAGTTCTATTGTAAATGTTAATATCAATAAAAAAAACACATTGAATGTGTACTATTAATGTATTTATAACAAATATGTAGCTTTAAAGGCAATAGATGAGCAATGACTCCAGCCTCCAGACATGTATGAGAATTGAAATATTCACTGAGCATGATTAAAAATTAGCACTCTTTCAATAAGTATGATATAGTTTGATACAATAATTTCGGAATTACAATTGCGCTCGCCATCTCATAACTTTGGTATTAAGACATTTCGTGATCCCGAAACAAAGACTGGAAATTTCAGCTACAAGTGTCATGGAGAAATTTTGCTGTGCCAGAGATCCACACAGATACTGGTTATCGTTATCGGAACTCCATCATCTTTAGTCCTTGGATACTTAAGAGAAGAACCAGAGAACGACATGGATGCCAGGGAAATTTGAACGAGGCCGAGACTTATCATTTGAGATTCTCTTCTCATACCACATTATTAAGTTATTGTGTAAGTTGTGTGAGAATTGCACCTATATGAAAATCGCTTTGCTATGCGACTCTTTGGATGTACAGTGGGATCCATGAGTATTACCCCGCAAATTGTCCATCACCATGTTCGTGCACTTTATTTGACCCAATAAGAGCTTCAAGAATTAAAAGAAAACTCAAAACAATCTGTTGACAACTTCTGCACCAGCATACATAAAAATCCATTGCTCAAAAACACATAGGATGTAAGAGAAAAATAAATGAAAATAGTCATGGACAATTTGCACGGTAATACTCGTGGATTCCACTGTACAAGAACTTAATTGGTTAGAATATTTAATAAGCATTTTTGACATTTTTATTTATTCCAAGTCTGAGACAAGCTTCTCAATCACGAGAATATACGAGACTGCCAAATTTCGTCTCGTCTCAGCATAATCACTATATGGAACATTCCACGAAAAGTGGTCCTACTTCATGTTAATAATAAAATGAAATAATGTGAAAATTACTATTGTTTTTAAATGCATTAAGGTTTAGATGTTTGTGAATGCATATAGTTTACACATTTCACCAGTAAAAGTTATTAGCATCTGCAGCCTGTATATGCTTCACAGACAAATGAAGTCAAAACTTGCTACATTTTTAAAGCGTCACACACTTTCGTTATTGTTTTTCCCCTATCTATAGGAATTATACTAATTATACAAACTATTACTGCCTGCCTAACAATATCAACATTTATAAGATCCACATGACTTTCCTACGTATTGTTCCTAGTATTTCTAGGAGGAATATTAGTACTTTTCATTTATACAACGAGACTCACATCAATCGAAATATTCAAATTAAGAATAAAAATATTAATAATAAATGCAATCCCAGCATCATTACTGTTATTATATATAGTAATAGACTCTTTACTAATTCCCTCTATATTACACAATACTAACACAACATGAAGTAACACAACCCCATTACTAGGGATAAAATTATATAATGAATCTATTATACTAATAACTATTATAACAGTAACATATGTATTCATTACATTGATTGTAATGTAATTGTCATTGTAATCCAATCTCATGTCTAGAACCTTAAATTTTGTGTGTAAAATATAAAATATCACACGTAACGCTGGAATGCCCCATATGGGAATACTGTCCATGAGAAACTATGTTCTATTTTTCAGACATCTTGAGTTCATCTTAACAATTTTTGTTGTAGGCTGCAGCCACCTGCCTACATCCGCTTCAACTTGTCATAATGCTCAATTCAATATGAGGAAACGGAACGGGATAACTGTGCTTTTCCTTGTAACCTTCGATGATTTTATCTTGTCAGCACTTGAAGGTCAATACAAGGAAGCAACACGATATTTCGTGTGCCTTCAAAATGGCGCTTGTCTTTGCAGATATTGTTATTCATCTTCAAGCAATCTAACTCGGTCTTTTTCTGCTACCGGAACAGCCATCACTGCAACTTTCGCGTAGAAAGTGAGTAGGGATTAGACCAGGGTCTTCGAGACCTATCGAGACAAGACAGACAATTAGTTTCCAAGATTCTAGGTCTTGTTCAAGGCCAGTACATTTGAAGGTAAGGTAAATTAATATTTCGTCTAGATTTAAATGGCTTTACTATATCAGTATTAACTATTAAGGCTAAAGTGGGTATGTTAGGAGGATGCCAGAAGATGAGATTCAAAGGAAAATTTGGTGGTAATCGATGATTGATTGATTTAGTTTATTTTACTTCGACTATTGGCTAATCGCGAAGATAAAGTCAAGGCCCAGTCAGGGCTGTAGCGTCGAGGAGTCAGTGGGTGAGTAATGTCTTAATGAAATTAAGAACAAGATAACAACATGAGAAAGGGCCTCCCGATGGCGTTGTCGCCTTGTTATCAAGGGGTCCCGAGTTCGATACCCGGTGGAGTCACATAGTGGTTCAGATCCCACTTTAAACTGTAGATCCAATCACGATTAGCCTTACTGTGCATAAAGTAGACTTAAAACTCTCATTCACTCACAACATGAAAAAGAAATGTGCACTTATTTGCAGGAAGAATTACCTGCAGTGAGTACTCATACAAAGGAAAAGGTGTGAAACAAAATAAAAGTGAATATGTGCAAATAACAAAGTGTATATAAGGAAATAATTAAGTACGAATAGAACTACAGCAAAATGGAATATGAACGGAAGGGCTAAAACTGAAGTAGAGAGAGAGAGAGAGAGAGAGAGAGAAGGAGAGATGGAGAAGGAAGAGAGAGAGTGAAATAATGATAGGTGAGGGAAAGAGAAATGAGACACATAGAAGAGAGAGGATAAGGTCAATGAAACGGAAGTGCGTATGTGACAGAGGGAAGAGAAAAAACATGAGGAACATAAAGACAGAGTGAAAGAAGCAAAATAAACAGAGTGGAAAAGAAGGGAAGAGAAAGATAGATAAAGGACAGAAAGAAAACAGAAGAGAGAGAGGGGAAATTGAGAGAAGCATGTAGAGCGAAAAAGATAAAGAAAGAATAAGCGTATCTTCCGTCCAGAATTGTGTTGAAACTTTTCTGACATGATTGGAACACATTTGAAAGTTTGCCAAAGATAGACTAATCGGGACCACAGTTAAAGTTTAAATTTTGATCTGAAGCACTATGTGCCCTCATCGGGAATCGAACCTAAAATCCCTTAAGTGGAAGGCTTGGTGGAGTTTCTTCTCTTTTTAATATGCTAACTTATTTCTTAATTTTCTTCTTTTAAGGTTGTTAAATTTGAAGCTACATTTCTAACATTCTTGACCGTGTACATACTATTTACACTTACAGTTCATGTCAAATCTCTACATGCTTTTAAAGTAAGTGAGTGATTATTTAGGAAGCCATCTTTGCGCAGGTTAAATTTGGGGGGAAATAACTTGTTACAGGCTGTGGTAGACTGCATTTCCGTCATCCTGAATGACGAAGGACACGAAGCATAACATTCTCCTCGTCTGAACAAAACCATAACTTGCAGAGCCACGCAATATATATTTACGTCACTTTTCACTTTGCCAAACGCCTGCGGCTGCAACAGCAACTTTTCTAACTCGCACTCCTTTCAACATGGCTACCAATGCACCTTTTACCACATTTAAATTCAAGTTTTAAGCCTGTCAATCAATTCACGTGGGACAGGACTGCCCTCTGGTGGTTAGTTCCAGAACCCAACGTGACACAGGCATTCTGAAGGGTCCACAAAAAACTATCTGCCTCGGCACTCAAGGTCGCATGAAATTCCATCCCGGGTAGAGAAAGAGTTGAGATTGATCGAGTGTTAGCTTCAGGTGAAGCGTCATATAATGATGGCCAGTCAGTAAGGCTAGTAGCTTTTTGATGCAACGACATTGAAGTTTCCACTGCAGTAATTATTGTTGAAAGATGACGTAAAGATTGATTGTTACGTCACATTATTTTCTTCATTTGTGAAATTTGTTAATAATTGAGCTCTCGCTTTCAAATTCATATATTTCTATGTAATGTCTACTGTTGTATCACTAAAAGAGTGAGTTTAATCTGAAGGAAATGTACGGTAGGGAACTTGAAATACTTTCTCTTCTTACATTTCTAAATTTTTACGTAGAAGTCAATCCAAATTGTTTTATTATAATATCAATAGCATCACTCGTTCAACACTTGAAGCATATTTACAAAACAACAGCAGTAAATTTGTGAAAATAACTTGCAGTTAGATGTGCATGATTATCACTAGAGCTAAGATTTTGATGCAAACTTTTTTTTCGGTAAGGCAGAAACATTGCATAAGTAGATAGAAATGTGTTTTACAAGTAAGTGAATAAATTGGAATGCCTTTGTTAGGGCATTTTTGGCATTTTTTTTTACTCTTTTAGGAGTAAAGGTCATTTTTTAAACTTTTTAAACCGTTTAAGTCATTTTTCGGCCTTTTAAAAGTCATATTATGCATTTTTCTACATTTTGGTGAAAGAAGGGGCATTTTACATGCAAATGTAACCCTTAGAAGGAGAGAGGTTCCCGACTCTCGTCTCATTGCCTTCAGCGCAGTTCTGAACGACTGTGTTTGAAGAAACAAATAAATTCTGGTCAGTATTGTTGATGCAAGCTGTTGTGTAACAATTCAGCTCAAACAATGTGCTTTCCTAATCTATCAGTAAATATATCGTCGCCAGATGGATTGTTAAAAAACAAGGGGTACAAAGTTTTGTGCTCTGTATCGGACAGGGAAGGGAAGCAATTTGCACTCATGGAATTGAAAGTGACTTAACAGCAAGTGATATTGTTCATTGCAAGTACGCTCCTCTTGTGTCGGTGGAAGTCGAGAGAAGTTTTTCCATGTACAAGGTTCTCTTGTCCGACAACCGACAATCATTCACTTTTGAAAATTTTGCATATTATTTTCGTTGTGTACTGCAACTCAGTACTTAAAGTGTGAAAGATGACAAAAAGTGAACTTTCTTACTTGTACCATACGCAATGAACATGTGATAGATACTGTAACATTAACTTGTAATTTGAATTTCTCTTGGTAGTTTATAAATTTGTTCTACAGTCTTTCAGAATTTTTAGGTCATTTTTCTAAGTTTATATGGGGTAAATTTCTCATATCGGACAAACGGCTGAAATTTGCTAGTTCATTTAATTTGAATATTCGTACTTACGTATTCTGCATTGAGAAACATTGCTGAAGGTGGCATTTTGCTTATTTCACGGAAATAAGCTCTATTTGAGTAATTTTTCTTCGTTTCTTTTTGCCTTCGGTAACACGCAAAATGGCAGTCACAGTTTACCGTACTCGGCATGCAGTGTTTCCACCCCACTGTACTCAAAAATACCTACATAGCCCCAAAAACAATTGACGCATAGCCCCACGAACCATTTCCGGTAAGGTTAGGTTAGGTAGGGTCACGTATAGGTTACAATAGTTAAAATTTTGGCTTCGAAAAAAATATGCGTAGCCCCACACACCATTCTCGCATAGCCCCACGAACCATTGACACATAGCCCCACAAACCATTGACACATAGCCCCACAAACCATTTGCAGAAACGTACCTTCTTCAGTTACAAAAACACGTGTTTGGACACACTGACCGGGATTACGTCATCACATACAGGCTACATCCACCTGGAAGTAAATGGATGCAAGAGCTTTCGTGCATCGGTCACACATTTATATCGAAAAATAGATGATTTACCGGCAAAATTCAATGAACGATGCGAGAAAACACTTCCCCGAACTTCCACAATTCTAAAGAAACTGCATTCGGTAAGTAATTTCTCCTGTAAATTTGAAGAAATCCGTTTGTCCGATACGAGAAATTTACCTTTATATGGTATTTTCTTGCATGTATTAGGTCATAAATGCATTTTTTAGAGGTCAATTTTTTTGGCAATTTTAAGGTCATCACAATCCTAACCCTAATTATCACGTTCATTACAGACCCGGAAGAATATTATGAATTTTACTGTAAGTTCTGACAGAGTAGGGGCACAACATTGAAGTATTAGAAATAATGCATTTCATAACCTGACCCAACAGTTATAACTAGACCTCGGATTTTTAGGTTCCTAAAATAGACTCTATAATTCTAAAAATAGGCTCTAGAAACCTTAAAATAGGTTCTAAAAATCCTAAAATAGATCCTAAAAATCTAAAGTTAGGCTCGGAAAATCCTGAAGTAGGTTCAGAAAAACTTAAAATAGTTCAAAATTCTTGAAAAATGCTGATTGGTTATAGTCACCGACAATGAAAATGGGACACCTATATCCTGAAATGCGCACTATCTTGCATAACGTTATGTGTGTTGCCTAACCCTACGGCGATGGCAGAACTTACCATTGGAAATTTGCTATTAAAACCCACTCTTCGCCGTATAGTAACAATATTTTTTCGTGTTATCCACAGTCAAACTCCTCAATTTTGTCTATGAGGATCATCTTATATGCTGAAAATAATCTTTCAACAAAAACATAGTCAGTGGTGCAAACTTCAATGCTGAAATGTTAGTTTGCAAGGCGGGAATGCCAAAAAGCACCAAAGTGACGCGAAACTGAGCAAGACCACACAGATCAGACCACTTTGGATCGTACAGGTAACAGTGGCACCAGACATTTTGCTTTGTTTAGAGCTTTGAAAAATCACCATGGACTTGCGGGAAGGGAAATCGACAGAGAGTACGTTTCAAACACGTTCGTCATTGAAATTTTTCCTGACCAAACAAAGCAAATGCCTCTGTGTGACATAAAAATTCTATAAAACCTTTAAAAATATATAAAAACCTTAAAAAAGGCTTGATTTAGGCGCAAAAAACTAAAATAGGTTATAGCAAGCAAAATATTTTTTAGGCTTTTCCCTGCGCTTTTTAACAAAACTCTGATATAACTTATTATTTCTTACATACCTGTAAAGGAAAAAAGAGGTTTAAAACCTAAGATCCGACGTCTAGTTATAACTAATATCAAACTGCTCGTAGGTACTGTCAATGGGAATAATTATACATATTAGATTCTCTCCTATTGTTTTAACATATCTAGTAGTCAGGATATATTTTAATTATATTATTATTGATAATGTGATAATAGGGTTATAAGTTACATAAAAATGTCCTCCTCTCTTTTTATTATTCACAGTGAGATGGGGAGTCATTGCATACCAATGTAAGCCTGGTTTTGCTTTGAAGAATGGAAAACAAAGGTTACAGATTCGTTTAAGGTATTGTGTCCAAATTTATTATTCATCAACCCGTCTGTATTGTCTACTCAAAGTTCATCATCATAGTCTTCATTAACCTATATATGTAGAAAACAACGTAATTTTAATAAAATACAGTGTGTGGAATGCCCTGCTGAACAATTAGCGACTTATATTGAGCTGAAACTTTATCATACTACTTAATTAAATTATTATAATTCCATGCAAATGTCAGGTATAATCTACGAAATAGTTGGGAATAAAAACCGTAATTTATATCCAACTTTGATTTTTAAAATATCGTCTGTCACACGAAAAGAAGGTAAAATGGCGCATTCATCATTGAAAATATTTCTACCGCGCATCAACAGTGTCAATTGTGGTTTCCGAAGGTTTGTAGGTGCATAGTCTGCCATCTTGAAACAAGTTGACCGATTTTCTTCAAATGCTATTATAGCAATTCTATATTGCTTCATGTTGAAAATACTTTCCTTCGAAAAGTTGGGAGCTAAGCTTCTTTCTGTGTGGGCTAATTTTCTTTCCTCCCCAGAATGGACCAGGACGAAGGAATGCGAGAAGTGACAAATGAGCCCTGTATCCCTTCGAGTGGACACTGTCCATCGCCACTGAACTAATTTCAGAACGCATGTGGCAGAAACTGAAGGATCCAGAGAACGTGTAGGGGATGCTGTTCTCACGGTTTGGCCAAAACGACGCCCGACGATTTCATTAGGCCAGGGGGCCACGTGATCAACCGAAAACCTACAGTTTTCTGGAAATAGTTGGAGGACAACAACAGTATCCGCCAAGATTTGTTACAGACAGTATGTGTTAGAAACAGTGGCGTGCCCAGGATTTTCGAAAGGGAGGGGTTATGAACAATTTTTTTTGTAGTCTGCCCTCATTTTGCCATCTTTTTTTACATTTGATGTTCTTTTTATTTAGAAATGCTGGGTGAAAGGGGGGGGTTATAACCCCCACCAACCCCACCCCTTGGGCACGCCACTGGTTAGAAACCTATAGAGATTTTGCGTCAAGATTTTTTGGAGAGAGAATGTTGAAGCCGCGATACGGTACCGAAGAGTTCGAACCCGGGACAGTGAGGTACCATGAAGTTGTACAGTCGTGTGTGGCGATAAGTGCCAATTGGAGAGAAGTTTCTGTTTACATGTGTAACAAGTGTATGCTTTTTCTTGTGTTAGGTTTGTTTCTTCATTAATTAAATATGTTAAAAATCTATATTTGTTTCCCTCATGTACAAGAAGTAGAAATTAAGTATCTGATCATTGGTAATCCCATACCGAAAACAGATTTTATGGTGTCGTGACTGGTTCCCACTTAGCTCACCGCCCCCCCTCCTCACCCTGACCCGCTATATCTTAATGCAACCAATGCCTTAAAATTGTTAAGTTTGTTTGTTAAGTTGTGACAAATGTAACCTAGCCAGAGATCGGGAAATAGCAGAATGTGTAGCTCTCACAAAACAGGGAAAAGCTAGTTTTCGTCCCCATTATTGAAACACGAATTTTTCACTCCCAATTGGATGTGTGTTTTGTTTTATAGATTCCATTTTTCTCTATCTTTCCGAATATCTTCTTTCCCTCTACTCTCTTCCTTTCTTCCTTCGCTTATCTCGTTTCACGATTCTTTTTCTTTATCTCTGTCTACTACTTTTCTCTCTCTTCCTCTTTTCTATATGTTCATTTTCTTTCTTTATTTCTGTTTATTTTCTCTATCTTTCTCTTTTCTATATTCTGTCTCTGTCTCTCCTCTCCTCCTCTCTTCTTTTTCTTTATCTTGTTCTTTTTCTCTCTCTTTCTTCCTCTCTCTCTCTCTCTCTCTCTCTGTATCACTATCTTCTATTTGCTTTCTCTATCTCTCTCTTACTTCATCTATTTATCTTTTTTCTTCTTTCTATCTATCTCTTTGTATCTCTTTTTTCTTCTTCCTTGTTTGTCTATCTTCGTCTTCCTCCTTTCTCTCTCTCTCTCTCTCTCCATTTTTGCTATTTTGTTCTTTATTTATATATCTCTTTCTCTGTCTCTCAATTTCTTCCTCTCTTTTTCAATTTTAGATTTTTCGTTCTGTTTCGCCTGTTTCCCCATCTTTTTCTTTTTTCTCCCCCCTCTCTCTCTTCCCCTCTTTAGTTTTTCTTTCTTTCTCTTTCAATTATTCCTATCTCATTCTCTCTCCCTTTCATTCTACCACTCATTTTCTTTATCTCCATATAAATGATTCTTGCTTTGTTACAGATGATTCCAGAAATTTCTCGTCCATGCCCCCTCTCCCCTTTTCCCTTTACGAAACGCATGATAATATGCTAACCAATACGCCAGTCAAGAAAGCTACTAAAACGTTGTCTCCAATGTTAATTCGTCTACTGGAAGGAAGTGATAAGTCATACAAAACCCTTAGTCATGGAGGGAAAGTGACGTTTTGTGGTTTGCGAATCCCGAGAAATTGAGGTAATGCAGGCTTCTTTAAATATGTCCGTAAAGAAAGGTATGTGCGGAGAAAAGTAGGTTTATTTTGCAACTGACGCCCACGGTCTATCAGATAGGACAACATAGACAACAAGAACTATAAGAACGAATAGCGGTTGTCTTTCTTTTTTTGCTTTGCAGGCAACTTTGTCTGCTATTCATGTGTAAACATGATTTATTGATTGATTTCCTTTTTTTACGTCGCTCTTCTGACACTTTTGGCTAATCGTGACGATACGCGATGGTGATACGATAACATTGATGAAGTGCAATTACAAACATACATATGTGTTTTCTTTTCTGACGTGCATAGTATATTATGTTCAACGTAAATGGCTGTGCTGAACTAATAAATAATAATAATAGAAGATGGACAGAACAAACAGCATCATAGGTGGTTGGGAAGCCAGGGAAACCTTGCAGTGTTTCCAACCTCATCTTTAAACAACGAAATACATTATCGTCTTCTAACCCTATTCAAGAGGTCCTGGGTTTAATTTCTGGTGGAAGCACATTGGACCAGGGTGAGATATCCTGGAGGTGGAAGTTTTTCTCTTTCCACCAATGATCTTGTCCTATAAAGAAAATTCCAGCTAAAGGTTTCTGGAGGGGAGAGTTTCATACAAGAAATATAAGCAATTGGATTTGACTCGCTGTACCCGCTTTCAGCTTAAACGGTAGTGTGATCCTATATCACACATCAAACATAGATCTCTTGATACTAGTTGGTTACCTTACGTCGCGTAATTTTTCCATCTTGCTATCCGCAGCGATGATGATTGATTAACATCAGGGACGTAGCTAGGTTGATCAGTTTGGGGGGGGGGCCAAATCTCAGAAATTTCTCTATCAAACCATTAGGAAATTCAACAACAGGCAACATTATATAGTGTGTGTGTGTGTGTGTGTGTGTGTGTGTGTGCGTGCGTGTGTATGAGATAGAGAGAATGAGGGACAGACAGACGTTGTTAAATTGAAATCAACTCTCGTATACACACGCACACCACTCACTATAGTACAGTATAGTAGCGTACGCAGGATTTTTCTGGCGGGGGGGGGGGGTAGAATTGTGAAAGTGGATAATGCACTCTAGAGGGTTAACACTGTATTCAGAAAAAATAGCAATCGTGGCTAATTTTAATGGGGGTTTGCATCATTGAGTTGAAGTATGAAGCTTTATGCACAGTAAGGCTAATCGGGACTGGACCTACAGCTTAAAGTGGGATCCGAACCAGTATGTGCCTCCACCGGGTATCGAACCCGGGACCACTTGATTACAAGGCGACAACGCTACCACTGTGCCATCGGGGAGGCCAGTAATAGGAATTTGCTTGCTTTATTTTATTTCGCTTTTCTGCCACTTTTGGCTAATTGCGAAGATCAGGATGAGTGATGATATGATGAAATTGATGAATGCACACTCACAAACACTAATGCTCAGACCAGGATTCGAACTCGGGACCCCTTGTATCGTAGCACGATGTGCTAACCACTCCTTCACGGGGGGCGGTTAATGGGGGTTTGCATTCGCCACTTTTTTTCTTTCTTAGGTTACCAGTCCAAATTCCGAACAGCGACATATTTATATTATTTGTGAAACAAATTTTCTACCCATTTCGCGTCATAAACTATTTCCGCAGAGAGTACATTCATGATACTTTTGTGTTGAGGTGGACAGAGGGTGTACCGCCCCGCGCACTTCCATTTGGGGTGTGGCAAAAGTGAGGAAAGATGAAAAGGAACTGACAAACCGTCCCGTCGGCATTCAGGGCCAGAAGCCAGAAGATCAACTGAGCTCTTTTCCACCCTCTTGTGTTTACAACCCCAGAAGGGTTTCTCTGACGTCAAATTGAAACTGCCTTCCGAGTATCTCATCCTTCAGTACTACAAAGCACGTAGTGCTATTGTATCTTAGAGTAATGAGCAGGGGTGTAGATTTATAGACGCTAAAAACTTTTAAAGCGGCAGGCAAATAGGCACCCAAAATGGTGAAAATACACGTAGGCACTTGATGGCACAAGTACTGACTTGATTGTATTGGTATTTTATTGTATTTTTCTTATTTTTGCGACACTTTATTTACATTCGGTTAATCGCAACGAATATGATGAATAGTAGCTAGATGAAACTGATTATAGGAAAAATGCCTTATTCAAAGATAAAATAATAATAATAATAATAATAATAAAAACAAGAAAAGTGAATTTAAGCATATTCCAGGGAAGTACTTGGAAATTGTGGATACATTTACTGCTTTTGCTTCATTGTTATCCTCCCCTTTTATTCCTACGATAATATCTAGTTCTCAAAAACTGGCTTTAATCGCAGCGTTGAGGACGATAAGAGGAAAGGAAAATCACGAAGGAGCATTGACAAGGCAAAACAGATCCCGTCATAGGATTACACTGGCTGTTGATCCACTTACCGGGGCCTAAATTAATCTTCAGTAATGCAGTCCAGGGTGTAATACGTGGAAGAAGGGTTGATACTTGAGCGCCCTCCGTAAACACACTCCTTATTATAAATAGTATTGGTGGTTTACTGTGATACTGCAAGCGCACGTGGGTGTGTGTAACAATAAGTAATCATTACGTAATATTAATAACCATGTTGGTTTTGAGAATATAATTTTATAGAAATGGATGTTGTCTTGTCCGTTATTTCAGTTATCATAATGTAACATAGACGCCGACATATCCTTGAGCGGTGTATACTTGCGCCAAGATAACTGAAACATCGGAACTACAGACTTCTCTTCCCTTTTCTTTCACCCTGGCACTTCCATGCTAGGGTTTCAAGTGCGGCGATGGATCTGTAATATGGGAATATAACTCCAATAAATCATCTGCTGGGCATCTCATATAGTTTATACCAGAATCGACCCTAGCACCTTTTATTTCAAGGCGATCGTGTTACCCACTACCCTTCGGGGAGGTCCCTGTCTGTTTTCCAACTGGTTGTGGACTTCAAGAATGATGACGTTGGATAACAAAATTTACATACATTTATGGTCTAATTTCTCAAGAAAATAATGTTGTTTGCGAGTGCAGAACTGAATATTTGATGGCACTGAATATAACAGATATTGGCTAATTTTATTTTTATATGTGAGCCGAACGTGGCTTTTTATGCACCCAGCGATGGTACTTTCCTTCAGCCCACTTTTCCAGTTTTTTACAAAATTCCGCTTCCGACGTGTAAGCGTAATACGCTATGAAACCAGAGGCCCCAGGCCCTAACTCTGGTCAGGCATGGGTGCATCATGCTTGTCCCATCACCATTTCTTCAGTTCATCATTCATCCTCACCGCCGCGATTAACGAAAAGCAACAAAAATAATAACCTACCCTGAAGTAGAATTAGAAAACGTTCTCTCGAAATTGCACAAGTTGAGTACACTGCCCCATGGGAAGAAGATTTCCGTTTCTGTGAGTAATGATTGATTGATTTGCTTTATTTTACTTCGGTTTTTGTGCCACTTTTGGCTGACTTACGAATATGAGGATGAGCGATGATATGATGAAATTGATGAATGGAAACTCACAAACCCAGGCCAGGATTCTAACCCACGACCTTTGGCGTCGTAGTGCGATGTGCTAACCACTCCGCCATCTTCCTTGAGTAATTATACAAATGATAACAGAAAGCGCTTTAGAATTTGAAAAGCTAATGTATCTAAAGCGTGTAGATCACTGTTAATAATTTAGTACATACCTCATTATCTTCCATAAATGAGGGGGTGGCTTATTTTTCATTATAACCATGTGTTAGCGGCAATCACTTGAACCTAAAGTTTTATCTTGCAACTTCTATCACTATGACTGTCTCCGTAATCTGAGACAGGAATGAAAATTGTTTCCAAGGAGCTCCGGAAAGAGTAATTTCTATCCCGACGGACATCTGTTACCGCTTACCAGTCAATCGGCCCGAATTTTGACCTGGCACGGAGGAAAAGTGCATTTTCAAAAGACCTCAGAGTTCCCTTAACGAGACGGGCTATAAAATCATTAGCGGCAGCTCCTGCGTTGCATCTGTTTTCGACAGGCAAGAAAAGTAGGAAAATGAGTATTAGAAAGACAAGTCTTGCTTTGGCGTTCATGCCGCGGAAAACTTGAGAGCAGTGTTTCAAACTGTAAGCAAAATTTACTGAAGAACAATTTTGCAATATTTGCCATCAAATTAAAATTTCCAGTAACATATAGAAACATTTGCCGGGGCCACGAGGACGTTTGCGGGGGCCAGTGCCCCTCCGTGCCCCCCCCTAACGACGTCCCTGATTAACATCGTGCATCGTACTCGCGCGTTTAGGAGAGAGGCAGGCTTCCCCGTGGTCCGAGATGAACGGATGAAGAAGAAGATGCGCAAGAGCTTCTGGTCAAAAATTGTTCGTCCTCATGTTCTCTACACGCTGCGAAAATATTTCCAAGTTTTTGCAGACACCCTGTATATATCGGGACGTTGAAAGCGTAATTCCACAATAGTTATTTCCAGTGGCGTGCCAAACAATGGTAGTGGGTGTCATAACACCCCACCCCCTTGTTTGACCAAGCATTCCTAACAGTGGCGTGCCCAAGATTTTCGAAAGGGAGGGGTTAAGTACCCTTTTCTGGTAGTCAGATATCATTTTACCATCTTTTCCTACCTTTGATGTTCTTTTTTTTAGGAATGCTGGGCCAAAGGGTGGGTTATGACCCCCACGAATCCATCCTTGGGCACGCCACTGATTCCTAAACAAAATGCTCGAAAATATGGCAAAATAAAGGACTGACTAATATCCTCCCTTTTATGGTCATATGCGCCCTTTCGATAACCTTGGGCACGCCACTGGTTATTACTCTCATAATTCAATTATGACTTACCAACAGCCAATCATGTTTATTGCCCATTGGAGGGGCAACATCTGATCGGCTCTTGACTGTAAGATTCTGTTTGTTTTAACGGGCCTCCGATATCGAAGTGGTAACGATGTTGCCATGTAAACAAGGACTCCCAGGTTCGAATCGAGCTATAGGCACATTCCATTTTAAATTGTAGGTCCAGTCCCTATCTTTCATAAAGTGGGCCTTTGACAATTTGCTTAAAATAGTAGTAAAATTCAAATTGGTCAGTTCATAATTACAAAGATGTATTCCTTTTTACCATATCGAATCACCAGCATGGAAAGTAGTTCTGAATTGCTCCGCGGGTGGCTCTGTTCATCAAAATTCCAACACCTTGTGGTCCAGAGAATAAGACAGCTACTTACATCTACTTAAAATTAATCTCGCCAAAGACTGTAAAACTAGAGGCAAGCAATGAGCTTCTGCTTATCTTCATGTAACGTCTATGCTTATGCCTTTATACTCACAAATGCATTTTATCGCTCCTTACTGCTTAAATTTCATGAAATACTTGGAAAAGAGTTTTCAGTGGTGAGGAAATCAGGCAGAAATGCAAATGAATTTGGGAATGAACATAGACAACCTATATAAAGACAAAATTGAGGAGCAGAGAATGATAGGGCAGAATAAATCCAGAATTAGGAATTAAGCAAGTGGAAAGGAAAAGAGGAAATTAATATACGGCAGTGGTTAAATAAGAATGGAAAATAATGAAAGATGTTGCATTAACTTGTACTCGAAAGAAGAAGAAGAAAGAGAAACAAAGAAGTTTAATGGGTGAGATAGAAAGCAACAATGAGTAACAAAGCCTCAGAGCATAAAATATGATAAACTAAGAAAACAATTGAATGTTCATTTAATGTGAATAGAAGCAGATAAATTTTAACTATGCGTCCATTATCCAAGGGCGCAGGGGGGGGGGGGTGGCTCTTGCTCCCTGCCCTGAGATATCTGGAAAAAGTTCATGTCATTCGAATGATGACATTGTAGCGATATTTTATTAATATTATATTGTTTTCTGTTATTTACAGGTTGTCAGTTACAATTACCTGCCATGTCCAACACAATAACAAGAAAACGATTTTATTTACGCAAGAGATTAAAATCATGTTGACTGTCATAGGTACGGGATAGCGAAAAGTTGGGAACTGTTTCAACAAAGTGACAGAAATTTATGGGAAGGAAGCAAGGGTTTGTATTTAAATATTGGACTCCAGTCTGAACTTCTCAATCACGCCAAAAGTATTGTCAAGTCAATTTCAATTTCATGGTTTGTCAAATAAAAATAATAACAACAGTAATAAAAGTAAAATGTAAGTTCATAGTACACGCTCTTGCTAATATATTATACGTATTTAACATGTTCTGCCGTAACTTAATGACAGATAACTTCCAAACGGTATGACAGCACAACAGGAATTGGTTGGCACTCATGGGCAAAAGTGTCGAGGTTGTGTCGGTCAGTGCTACCAAAATAATAAATACATCATACAAGGCAGTAACCGAGAGAAGAGAGGGAGTGGGAGGGGGGGATCCGTAACAAACCCGAGTGCAGGAAAGTTTATCCAGATGGCGCAGCGTTCGTTTTGGCTGGCGAGAAAGTGAGGTTGCCTTTCCGTGACCACACGATCCAGCCCCGAATACCCCGGCAGCCCGCCTCTAATACAAGACCTCGGTAATCACTGGCGGCACGCAAGCCAAGTCGGAACACTAGCGCCGTGCCACTAACACGGGAGTCACGACATCGACAGCAGTTAAACCAGTTCCAGACACGCCGCGACGAGTGCAGAGAGAGAGAGAGGGGGAAGCGAGATGCAGTGTTACTAGATGGCGTTGCGACGCGAGATTTGGGAGAGAAAAAAAAATTCCCTTTTCAGGGTTTTCCGAAAACGCCCCGCGATTTCGTCTAGACGATATTTTCTCTCTAGCAACGCTGGTCGATATGCCCGCTGCCGTGTAGTGACAGTAGTTTTTTCCTCCCTCCCCCTACAGCCCGCACGATAATTTTTCATTCTAGGGGATGGGACGTTACCTTCTCGCAGTGTTGCCACAGTTCCCAACGGATCGATTTTTCTGCTGTCGATATTTCGGGCCGTACGCCGGCGCGCGGTCATTCTTACCAAACTCTATGGCAACAAACTAACTCTTCCCTGTCTTGCCCGAAGCCAGAAAGAGGGGAGGGCGGTAATGACGGGGGGAGGGAGGGGAGGTGGTGTGGCCGCTTCTTGAAGTGTAATTTTCTCTGTACGTTATCATCAACGTCCGAGTACTGTGGGCTGCTATAGTTTTACGCTGCTGGCGAGTCATCGCCGCGAGCGTAATATATCTCCCTCTTTCTTGCCGGCGACGAGTTTAAAAGTCGTAGCAGTCTTGAACTTGAGGAATAACTTATCGCAGAACAGCAAACAGCGTGTTGACGAGATTCTACTTTTTTTTTAATAAGAGAAAAAAGAAGGGGTAACATGGGCGGATCTTCACCTTCTCTCTCCCCCTCTCAAGACTGCCACCGTTGTTCTTTTGTTCTTTTTTATTTGACTTTTACCTTTTATTTCTCTGATCGTTTTTTGTCTTTTTTTACGTTTCTTTTTCTCCCCCCTAATTCTTCGCGAAAAGTTGAATGAAAGGAACGACTGTTGTGTACTCCAATGTATTTTTTTCTTTCTTTAAGATTTTTGTCTTGCCGCCGCTTTCTTTTTCTATTCCTTTTTTTTACGTTTTGCACAAAAGTTTTATCGTTGTTGGAAACTGTTATTCTGTCGCTTATCAGCATCGGGAGATATACGTCACGCTGAAGTGGAATAGTGGGGACTGGGTGAGCCTCCCCATAATCCAGATAAATATATGCGTGTGTGATAGTTTGTGCATCATACATTGTCTTTCTTATTCAGTGGCGTGCCACTTTTTTAGTAGTCCGTCTTCATGTTGTCATCTTTCCCTGCCTTTGACATTCTATTTTTAGGAATACTTTGTCAGTGGAGGGCGGTCATGACCCCACCAACCCCTCTTGGGCACGCCACTGCTCACAATAATTAACGATACATATTTGAGAGTTGATCAAATTGCGGAAGACATCAAATATTCGAAAGCGACTAAACCTGAATAAATATTGCACACATCCTATTTTATTGTTATCAGCACATTTTGTTAATACATATAAATTGCGATTAAGACATGTACTTAAGTAACTCTCCGGCACTCCTAAACCGGAAGGTTCATTTCCTCAGCAACCTGTTTTCCACCTGCCCCTTTCTTGGGTGAGACCAATTTCCTTCAGGTCCCAACTCAATATTGCCATTTCATCTTCCTCTTGGTCTTCCTACTGGCCTCTTGCTCTTACCACTAAGCTTCCAAACAAAGATCCTGCAAACTTTCTACCCTCTCCCGTACATGCTACATGGCCTCCCACCGAAGTATTCTGGATTTAATTATTCTTATATTATCAGGGGATGAATATAGATTATGAGGCTCAGACCTCCACATCCAGTGGCGCAATCATAAGGGGGCAGGGGGCATTGTCCCCTCCCCCAACCTTCGACGGAAGTTAATTCAAGCGGGGGCAAACGTTGACGACCAAGGGCAGCTGCAGGGGGGCACAGAGGAGTAATTGCCCCCCTCGATTCCAAATTGTATGCAAATAAGAATACATTTCGTAAAATTTTCTTCCTCGCTTCGCTCGCAATTTCTGCTTTTCTCAGTCTTGTAAAGTTCAGGCCCGTAGCTAGGGGGCGGCAGGAGTCAGCCATGGACGCCGGCCGATCTAAATAAAAAAAGTTGTAAAAGTGAGAATGCCATGGCGCCCCGTGAAATTATTTGCACACTATTAATTAAATATTGTTTTCAGTTGCAAGAATTGGATCTAAAAATTTTCTTGCTCGCTTCGCTCGCATTCTACTTGCTTCCTCTAATGTATTTCAATGATGTATGTTGTATATATGTATTCACTAAACTTTGAATACGTACACAATTTAGTGTTAGCATATTGCATGCTTTTTTTTCTATTTTTATGTCGCTCCATGTTGCATATGTGTAAAACATATCTTGTACATGAAAGTTGTGCATGTTATATGTACAAAAATAGTTATCTTCGGAATGCATTTATCATTCACTTTCTGCCATTCAAAAATACAGTTTGTGTGCTTGTTTTCCATTATTAGCTAATGCGAAATTGAACGTGTTGAAAAATGATTTCAAATCGTTTGTTCCAAACAAATGCTTTATCGTAGCACCGACTTCTACCCTCTTTATGCATAATTTAGGAGGATAATAACGTTTTTGATAGTACTACTCCCACTAGTAATAATAATAATAATAATAAAAATAATAATGTCATTATTGTTGTTGTTGTTGTTATTATTATTATTGGTACATTTATCCTGGTACTTGCCCCCCACCAGACAAAAAATCGTGGTTGCGCCTCTTCCCACATCCCCTCAATGTGCGTTCATGGCACGGTGCTACATGCACGGGAAACTTTACCTACCTTACTTCTGTACAATAACCGTTCATCACACTGTCATCTAGTGACGTGTCTACATACTACTGGTCTTTGAGTTGGTGTTTTAAGTCCATTTTAAGCCCAGTTAGGCTAATCGGGACTGGACATACAGTTTAAAGTGGGATCCGAACCACTATGTGCCTCCCCCGGGTGTCGAACCCGGGACCCCTTGATTACAAAGCGACAACGATACCACTGCGCCATCGGAGAGGCCTCATATAACTGGTCTGTCATGTTTGCGGGACATAATATCATTTTGTGGTACCTCCGTTTAAGTTTGAGAAAAGTATAGTTGCCATGACTTATGACCCAGCCCTCGTATTATTTCGGCGGGACAGGCTATTTTCCAAAGTAAGTATATATATAGTTGAGCTATTTTCTCCCACCCCTTCACTTAGCAAGACCATTCTTACCTCTCTCTCTCTCTCTCTCTCTCTCTCTCTCTCTCTTTGTGTGTGTATGATTTTGTGTGTGTGTGATGGTTGTGTGTGTGTCTTATTTTTTAAAGTAAAGGTGTGTTTACACGGCCCAACCAACGCCCGAGCCGAGCGCCTGGCAGTACAAGGGTGTGTTAGGTTCGTCGCTAGATTCGTTTTCCTATCTCTGTTCCTCTTCTAAGCCGAGCGCCGAGCTTCCATAAAGTACATCTCTCCGATCGTCTACGCGAGGATTTCTTTGATCTTTCGTCTCGGTACCGCCTCTGTACCGATCGACCTCCTAACCGAGCATCGAGTTGGTTTTGTTACGGTTCAGCTCGGGATAATGTTCGGCAGTGTAAACCAGGACCGCCCGAAAAACGGCCCACCGTTGACTTTTATGTGGCCCCCTCAAACCTTATTGTGATGCGTTAACTTGTAAGTATGATGTAGTATGACCCCCGACCTGGTCTAAACCGCCTTGGTGGAGGAGATAATTGATATTTGCACGGGCTGCCACAGGGAGGATAAAAAGGGAAGGATCACTTACCCTTCCCAGAATAATAATATATTACCTATTTATGCTTCCCTTCTACCTTTCAATTTTAATCAGTGTTCTATTTTTTCATTTCCTATACTTCTTTTCTCTATCTGGTATTCTTTCCGCTTTCCTTATACTCATACCTCCTCCTTGTTCGTGCTTTCTCCCCTTCTTCTTCATTTGTTTTTCTATAATTTCCTTCCTTTTTTCTGCCACATTTTCTTATATATTTCCTCTCTATATCTCTTCCATATTGTTCCGCTTTCTTTCATCATATCTTTAGTCTCTTCCTCGATTATTTTTCTCTCCTTATCAATTTCGTCTCTTCTCTCTCTCTGCCTGGATTCCTTATTTTCCCTTTCTCTGTATCTCACTTCACTTATTCCTCTTGCTGCATTCTTTCTCATTCCCTATCATTTTATTTTCTCTCTCTTTTAAAACATTCTTATCTTCTGACGACAAATATGATGACATCAATATACACAACTGAGAACACAAGTTTTCGAATTCGAACCTTTCCCCCCATCACCCTCCTTGGAGAGTTTTTTGCGGATGTCCATCATTTACATGTGTGTGTGTGCATTACATGCAAATTAAAGGTATAGAATAGAATAATAGAATAGAATGGGTCTTAAATTAAGCAGTCGGCCTCTTGGTCCGTTCTCTCAACCAACTCTTGTCACAGATACAACGAATCAACAATAATAAGAACGGCATAATGATCATGATAGGACAATAAATATAATACAAAGGTTATGCAATGATATGGGTGGGTTGACTAAGTGCAAATATGTGATATACCGGCTTCCGTCGTAATTAGCACAGCGCGCTTCGACGTCAGAGGACCAGAATTCGAATCCTAGCCCGGGGATGGGTGTTATTTGTGATTGTCCCTTCATCAATTTCATCATATCATCACTCATCCTCATCTTCACGATGAGCCAAAAGTGGAAGAAAAAAGAAGTAAAATAAGTCAAGTCAATCAAGCAAGCATGTAATGAATAGGTAGGGAGACAAATTTATGGTAAATAAAAACTGAGGAGAGCGGTAAATAAAATGTTAGATCAGCGGTATATACCAGCGGTGGAAAAAAAATAATAATTGGCACACACTTTTTCATCATGAGAGGAAATAACATACAAAAGAGCTATACATTGATTAACTACTTCATTTTTATATACTGTACACATACACAAGTACTTAGCTGTTCAATCAAAAAGAAAACATCAGCACAAAATCACTTCATTTCTAAATTGCATATTCGGGGGAAGAAAGGAATGCAGCTTGACAGGGAGCGAAGTTTTCGAACCGAGATTATGTGTATGGGAAATCCCAATTTGCAGCGTCTTCCTGATGTGATCGACGATAAAACGTTCTTCAGCTGCAAGTGGTAGGAAACTTTAGGCAAACGTTTCGTTACAAATCGACAGTTTGCGCGCACAACCTCGATTGCCGGTTTTTGCGTGTTTTCTACTTAATTTGATGATATTTCACGGTTATTTCGCGAAAAAGCGTTCATTTCGTGGAAAAGCACACATTTCGCATTACTTCGCGAATAAAACTCATGCATATTTCATCATTGGGGGTGTAGTTACGTGCAGAATGTTCAAAATTGCACCTTTTTTCCACATTTCGCGATTTCGCGCATCGCGAAAATTCAATGTCCCTATATGAATAGGGAACGGAAAAAAAGGTAAAGTGTTTCCCTGTGCAAAGCACCACGCCATGAAGGTGTATAGGGGGTGTGGGGGTAACGCCCCACACTTTCTTAATCCGGTCGTGAGTGGGGGTGATGTGATCAGCATCACGCCCCTGACCGCCTTTACCCCCCAGGGTTTCCCCCAGGTACCCATGTTATTCGACGCTGGGTGGGCGCCGGGGCCGCTTCCACCGTTAGAAAAGTTCCCGGATTTGAACCGGCCGGGGATCGAACCCGGGACCTTGAGCATGGTAGTCAGACGCTTTACCGACTGAGCCACCGCGGGCACGGATTTTTATGAAATTTCATATTCTCTATTTTTTTACCGGACAGCAAAAAAACTTGAGATCTATACGTTCCGATAGGCATAGACTCCAATGCGGATGAAAAAATTTCATAATATTTCGACAAAAGCTTCATATTTTCTTTATATATTAATGCTTTATGCCGAAGTTGTCTTAATTATATTACAAAAATACTGCTGAGGAGTCGCCATGTTGAACACTGGCGCTGTCACGCGACGTGGCGAGGAATGAATATTAAGAGCGAGTTTGCTTAAAAAAGTTTCACTAACTCTGGAGAAACTGGAAGGAAGTCATCTACCGCTGCACACTTTTTTTCAGTATGTGGAAGAATTGAAACATCACCTCGATATATTTCCTGGAAATGAGGGAAGAAGGGCTTTTGCTAAAATGGAAAAGGTTCTTCAAAACAACAGATCATATTCGACCTTACTCCAAGTAAGGGATATACTAGAATGTAAGCTCACGCCTATTCCAGCAGATATGAATGTAGAGAATGTAGCACGATACAAGTATGCTCCTATCACTTCATGTGATGTGGAGCGAAGCTTCTCATCATGCAAAACTATCTTGACATACAGAAGATATAAACTGCTTGCGGACAACATTGAGAAACTTGTCGTTTTTTACTGCAATAAATACGTGTAGGAGTTCTGCGTATGATATGCAGTATATACTGAGGAAGTAATTTTGTGACCAAAGTAGTTTATTTCATTTATAATATTTGAAACATGAAGAAATACTTCGAAATAAATTTTTATATTTCTTCGTATTTTAGCATTTTCAATTTCATATTTTCCTAAAATTTTCTACATAAAAATCCGTTCTTTAGTAATGAACGAAGTTTGAAGTCCTTTTTCCCCTATTACTTTAAATTTAAAGCTGAACCCCAATTCTACAGTTTTCAGAATGTCTGAACAACGAAATTCAGCACCTTTTCCCCGCAGTTCACCTCTCCAAAACACATCAATTTTCAGGAATAGTGATCAAAGAACAGTCCTCCTCCCCTCTCCTTTGCGCGCGACAAAAAGTATCCTAACAAACGTATATTCCTGCAAATTCAGCCATACATTATCCATTTGTAGCTTTTCTATGACCTACAAACGAGAACATAGGGAAACGAGAGCTTCGCATCGGGCGCTAGGCGGCGCTAGTGTGCTGCGACCAGACAGCATGTTTTGACTAGCATAAACCTGACGTCATCCCAGACATTGCATTGTCCCTGCAAGTACAGATTGATTTTTCGCATTCGCCGTCTAGGAATAATACTAAAAATTTGCTACGTAGCGCTTGCACTTGCAGACATTATGCAAGGATGATTCTGATTGAAATATTAAGGCAAATGAATGGGGTTAGTTAATAAAAAAGGTAAAAAAGGTAAAGTGTTCCCCTGTGCATAGCACAACGCCATGAAGGCGTATAGGGGGTGTGGGGGTAACGCCCCACACATTCTTGATCCGGTCGTGAGTGGGGGTGATGTGATCAGCATCACGCCCCTGACCGCCTTTACCCCCCAGGGTTTCCTCCAGGTACCCATGTTATTCGACGCTGGGTAGGCGCCGGGGCCGCTTCCACCGTTGGAAAAGTTCCCGGATAGTTAATTACGTGACGAATTGTTAATAATTATTTAATACAGGAATAATACTGCATATAAATGTTCATAACATCATTGTAACATGTATTTGAAGAAAATTGTGGGCTTCATAAGCTATGTATTATGAATTTTGGTGTGTGAGAGAGCTCCCACACAGCCGAATTGACAGCGCTATCGCCTTTGAGGCGAACGATCTCTGGCTCGATCCCCAGGATATGCAAGGGAGCTACTTGGGATGGGAGCAATAGCAGCGGGCTCCGGTCTCTGAAGGAAGAAATCAGCGGCGATGGGACTCGATGCGTTGATCACGCGTCAGCCAATGGAAAACCTCTTCACAGGCCTTAACCCTACATCATGTATATACAATAAAATCGAGTTTTAGCACAGATACGTATACAGGGTGTCCCAAAATGGATTGACTTTGATTTGTGTTTTAAGTCTACTTTATACACAGAAAGACTAATCGAGACTAGACCTACAGTTTAAAGTAGAATCCGAACCAAACCCGGGACCCCTTGATTACAAGGCGACGACCTTACCACTACGCCATCGGGAAGTTCCCCCCAAGAAAAAAGTATAGACACTTTAACAGGAAATTCGAAATTAAGTGTGCATTGCATTTTGAGGCAGTGGATTTGGAAAAGTTACAGTCCAAGAAAAGCCCATGCTACCAATGCAGATGAGCAAGCAACCAATAAAAGTTTTCCACTCATTTATGACGTACCTGAATGTATCCATCTTGAGCAACGTACAGCGAAAAATCTAAATTACGACAGTGTTCGATCTGGGTTTTCGTTATCACAGTAACCAGGAAGTAGCGACATTGCGAGTATTTGCGAAACTTCAACTCTCTCTGTCTCCTGGGGTAGTTCGCAATTATACGTATAGGTCTAGGTCTCATACAGTACAGATGATGCATATTTGTTTTAATCTGAAGTACATTTATACAAGAGCTGTAGAATAAATAGACAAATTAAACTGACAGTAAAACATGTTTATTCTATACCTTTATCTTATTTACTTAGGCCAAAACATCTATCTATTGTTACATCTTGTTGATATTGTAGTTTGTGCTATGAAAATAGAAAAAAAAACATTTCATCGTGGAGCCAGCACTCAGGACACAAAGGCAAATTTTCCATTCTTTACAATTAATTTGAATCAAATCCTTGTTGACATTGCAGTATGAAAATGTCTCAAGGGAAATTCTTAAAATAAGCTACACCTGCAAACGTGGCTATTTCTTTTGTGTATCTCTCTTCTGAATATAGGTTAGTTTGATGTAGAGGGACAAGACGAGTAACTTTTACTATATTTTCTATTCTTTTGAGGATATTTCACATCACTTTTTTGCAGTGGCGACGATTGGGTTCGAAAACTGGAAGGCAAGGACAGTTTACTTTCCCTTGGTAGATAAGATGTAGGTAGCATAGTGCGGGGGTAAATGGGGCACGACCTCCCCCTAATCGCCGCGACTTCTTTTACGCCTCTCAACGTTAATTGCGACGATAAAGTCTAAGATGCATTTTAAGCACATCGTCAAGCGTGTACATGGTTAAATGTTGGCCTGCATTACGTAGTACTAATTTTATAGGGGTAACTTGGCGGGGGCAAGGGAGGGCACTTGCCCTCCACATTTTCAGGTTACTACATTTAAAGATTAAGGATACTTTTGTGAACCTGCTGGGACCTGAAGAGCAGAGTACTGAAGAGTATTTTATGTAAGTTATTTAGCTTATCCTCTTATGGGATGGAAAACTTGTCGATTCCGCTTCCCGAAGTCCAAAGTTTGACGTATGAAATGCTGTGGGTACTATCTCTTCCTGTAATCATAAAGAGATAGCATATAAACAAAACTAATTTGATGTCTGTTATATCCCTAATTTGGTAAAAATGACAAAATTGAAGTTTGGTAAGTAGGAGTACTTTTGTGGTACCCTGCACTGCAGGAGAAGGCAGAGTGGATAATTACCCTAAAGAAACTTAGGGCACATCGAAATGTTCAAAGACCCCTTTGGAACGGATGTTTTTTTCCCTTTCCCTCCATTCCCTTGTTTCCATAATCCCTTATCTTTCTTAAAATTATAATAATAATGTAAAAATATGCTAATATCCATTTATAACTCGTGGTATTAATAACAGTGCATTATATCCGCGACTTATTTTCATATGCAGTGTAATATAAATTAATAACAATATAATATAAGATAAATTCAGTACAATGTATGCGCGTGTACAATCACCGGCAATAATAGATCCTGAGATACTCGTTTCCTTGAAAGGTGCTATGTGTGTTGCCTAACTTTACGGCGGTGCTGGATATTGCCATTGAAAATTTGATATTAAAAACCACTTATCGCCATAGAATTAGGCAACACACATTACGCCTTGCAGAGAAGCGAGTATTTCAAGATCTAGTATTGCCGGTGATTGTACGTAAATTATATTTTGTAATGTAACTAATGTCACCTATACCTTTGTTGTCAAACCATAACACTTAGATGCATTTGTCCATATCATATGTAGCTATTGTGCACAATATATAAATAACTGTAATCTATAACTGAGAATTATAAATTCTAGAAAAGCACAATGTAAATGTAATGTAATATAAATATTGATATTTTTTCTTAATTACCGAACATGCCAATATGGAGAGAAATGTATAAATAATAACATGTATAATGCTCAATAACGGGGAACAACAATTCGAAGAAATGACGCCTTGGTTTATATTTAAGTTACATCAGTCAGCCCCCTCCCCCCTTATTGAATCGTTGTTTACGTGTAGACGCACGGCTTGCATTGAAATCGTAAGTTTTATGACAGCACTTCTCAAGCTGTGAGCGCTCCTCATCCACAGCTACAAACGTTTGCCGCTAGGGCTTACAGAAGCGCCACTGGTCAAGTTATCAGGAGGTGCAAGATAAGGAGGGGACAGACAAATGAAAAACGTTCAAAGTCCAATGCAGGAAGACAACGAGATGACACGAGTGGCGAGAAGTTTCAAATATTCAAACGAATTGATTTTTTCTCTAATTGTCTCATTGGTGCGCAGCCACAGGGCGAAGACAGGGTGGGCTCTAACCCAACGGAAAATAGCCTTAGTCCTCTGAAATAGTCTATATTAGGAAATTTCAGTAGGCTTTAAAGTAGAGCTAGAAGCATGCATACACTCAAAGTGAAAAAGAGAGAGGATGCATAATCAGACTGATCAAGAAACAAAGGATGAAGAAATGGGGAGAGAGAATGGAAGAGAGAGAAGAAGAAAGTGATAGGAGCAGAGAAGGGAAAAGAGAGAGAGAGTGAGAAATGGAGGAACAAAGGAAGGAAGAGAGGAAGAAAGTCAGAGAGACAGGGTGAGATGTGAAGCAGAGGAAGAAAGAAAGACAGAGAAACAAAGGAAGAAAAGACCTAAGAAGGTGGAGAGGGAGAGAGAGAAATAAGGACATGGGGAAACAAAGGGAGAACGAGGGAAAGAATCGAAAGAAATGGAGATAGAGAAGAGAGGAAGTGAGAGAGGCAAGAAAGATAAAGTAAAGGTTGAAAGGGATTGAGCTAGAGAAACAAAGACAGAAAAAGAGGTACAAGGAGAACGACATAGAGCGAAACGCAGGGTAGAAATATAACAGGGAGAGAGAGTTGCTCTTGGCTAATCGCAAACATGGCGATAAAAAGTGATAGGAAATAACTGACGAAAAGATAATCACAAACACAAATGGATAAGACACAACGCAAACCCCTCTGAGAATTATACTGGCTGTGAGTCCAAACACACACCTCGCTGTTCAACGTAGCAGGCAGGCACGTATCTAAGAAATATATTTCGGGGGGGGAGGGTCCGAACCAAGTGTCTCAGAAATAATAATATTAATAACAACAATAATAAATAATACTAATAATAATGTTTAAATTAAAATAGTTATATTAAATCAAATTAATACTAATTACAATACATACATTAATATTATAACACGAATAGGTAAAAAGACTGTATAAGAATAGAGATATAACAGCGCATATTCATTACGTAGCTTACCTGTAGTTAAGATCGGAATAATTTACATAAAATCAAGTGACCTGGCAATGAAATTAATGTCAAATAGATGAAGAATTGAATATTTTTCGAATTACAAAAATGATGTTATAGTTGGAGAAAAGTAAGTTTCTGATTAATATTTTATGCATATTATTTTGAGTAGTAGTGTACATAAATCTTCTTTGTAATGTCCTTCAAAGCCGTATGATCCCAATATAATCCTTTTCTTCTAATAAGTTCAGAGGAAACTATACAACAAATGCTAAACGAGTATGTTTACATTATTTAATTTTCGTACTTAATAAGTATTTCGGGTGGGAGGGGTCCGGACCTCCTAAATACGTCCTTCCTGTCCTTCAAAGCCGTATGATCCCAATATAATCTTTGTCTTACAATAAGTTCAGAGGAAATTATTCAACAACGGCTAAAAGAATATATCTTTCATTATTTAATTTTATAACTTGATGTCTTTCTGGGGGTTCGGAACCCCTGGACCCCTAAATACGTCCTTGGTAGCAGGATGTGATACGTTGAAAAGAGATTGACATTTGAATGTCTTTAAAAAATGGTCACTCTCTTGCACCCCTAAAGAGGAAAAGAGAGAAATGGAGAAACAAATAAGAAACGGAGAAAAAGAGAGAGAGAGGCGCAGAAAGGAAAGAGAGAGAGAGAGAGAGAGAAATAGAAACAAGTAGAAAAGAAAGTTTTTTAATTGATCGATTGAGATGCTGTTTTAAGTCCACTTTATGCACAGTAAGGCTAATCGGGACTGGACCTACAGTTTAAAGTGGGATCCGAACCACTATGTGCCTCCACCTGGTATCGAACCTAGGACCCCTGTAGAGAGGAAAGGGAGAGAGGTAGAAAGAACGAAACAGAGAGAGAGATTGGTAAGAAGAAAAGAGGGAAGAGGCAGAGAGAGAGAGAGAGAGAGTAATGGAAAACAGAGGAAGAAATAGAAAGCTGGAAAGAGATTTACAAGAGAATGAAGAAATGGACAAGAGCTAAGAAAGACAGAGAGCGAGAAAGGAAATAGAAGCCAAGAGAGTATAGCAATTCTATGTTGCTCCAAGTTGAGAATACTTTCCTTCGGAAAGTTGGGAACCAAGTTTCTTCCTGTGTGGGCTATGTTTCTTCTCTCCCCAGCCAGGGAGGGACCAGGACGAAGGAATGCAAGAAGTGACAAATGAGCCCTGTATCCCTTCGACTGGACACTGCCCATCGTCGCCGAACTAATTTATGTAACATGTGGCAGAAACTGGAGGATCCAGAGAATGACCAGGAGATGCTGTTCTCACGGTTTGGTCAAAACGACGCCGGACAATCTGATTGGGCCAGGGGGACACGTGATCCACCTAAAGCTACAGTTTTTGGGAAATAGTTTTGGAGGAAAGGACAGTGTGCGACTAGGCTCGAAAAGGAACATTATCCTCCAAAGGTGTGACGAGACTGGAAATAGAGAGTACCCGCCAAGAGTTTGTGACGAGACTGGAAATACAGAGTACCCGCCAAGAGTGTGTGACGAGACTGGAAATACAGAGTACCCGCCAACAGTGTGCGGCTAGGCTCGAAAAGGAACATTATCCTCCAAAGTGCGTGACGAGACTTGGAATAGAGTAACTTACACGGTAGAGTGTGTGCATAAGAGTTCGAACCCGGGACAGTATTGTGTTATAAGTGTACAATCGTGTGTGGCGATAAGTGCCAATCATGTGTAACAAGTGTATCCTTTTTCTTGTGTAAGTATGTTAGGTTTATGTCTTTATTAATTAAATATGTTAAAATCTATATATGTTTCCCTCATGTACGAGAGGTAGAAAGTAAGTATCTGATCATTGGTAAATGCAACGGGTAAACAAGACCAGGTAATGTTAGGTCGAGCTCTTGGCTCATAAATTCCCCTAGCTTCCCTGGCCGAATCCTGGAACGGACCGTTACCAAACCACCAAATCTGTTGTAAGAGGAAGATAGAAAGATGAGAGCGAAAGAGAGAACTTCAGCAGCCATCACCACCGAAGCAATGCCGACAAGAAAATGATTCGTCTACCCTGGACCTCTAGCTCACTGCTGGCGGAGAGAATCTCAGCACCATGATCCAGCGTACCACCCAGCCAGCCTCTACGGCGGAATGGTTGTCGCAACGCTCTACGAAGCCAGAAATCCCACATTGTCAGGGCGACTGTTGATGGAAAGTCATATTTTCTTGCAGGATCTTATAGGTAACTAGCTGATTCCAGGCGATGCCCGGGTATATATTTACCCCAATCTTCTATTAGACAGGAATATAATGAATTCTAACTAACTATAGTGTAAAATGAACTTGGAGTTGAATGGCATTGGAAGTGTCACTATTCATCTTAGCGACCCCGAAAACTATGGATTCCACACTAATATCGGTCGTTTTTCATGTCAATCTGTTCCCACGGTGCCAGGGGTGTCTTGGAGTTGAATGTCATTGGGAATGTCACTATTCATCTTAGCGACCCCGAAAACTATGGATTTCACACTAATATCAGTCGTTTTGCATGTCACCCCCTTCCCAGGGTGCCAGGGGTGTCTTGGAGTTGAACGGCATTGGGAGTGTCACTATTCATCTTAGCGACCCCGAAAACAATGGATTCCACACTAATATCAGTCGTTTTTCATGTCAATCTGTTCCCACGGTGCCAGGGGTGTCTTGGAGTTGAATGGCATTGGAAAACTATGGATTCCACACTAATATCGGTCGTTTTTTATTATTTTTACATGTCACCCCTTCCCAACCCCACCCCTAGGGGTGCCAGGGGCGTCTTACCCCCATAGTATCTCTTTCCATATTGCAAGTGATACGTGTATCAAGTTTGGTTGAAATTGCTCCAGGCGTTAGAGAGTTATGCCGGAACAAACATACACACACATACATCCATTTTTATATATATATCGTAGATGCCCTCCTCCGTGGCCGAGCGGTTTAAGGCGCTGTGCTTTGGGCTCCGACTGCGGGACGGCATGGGTTCAGTCTTTGTGTATAGGACCGGTGGCAACCCATCATGTGAGGAAATTGGGGAGCTACGAGTGAGTAGCGTAACCCGGTCACGGATATCTCCTATAACGGCTGGGGGTTCGAAGTGCTGACCCCACGTCACCCCATTACCGGTTGAAGAACTCCACACCTCTAGGTAGGATTGTGGAAGGGAGACTGGCAGTCGGGAGATAGGCCAAGGCCCTTCAAGGGCTGTCGAGCCTATTATTATTATCTTATAGGTAATGGTAAACATAAAAGTCCCTTTCCCTACAGTCAAAACCAGAGGTAGGGGGTCTAAAGCCCTGGCAATGTCCCCATTAAGGCCGCGCTGGACCTTTGGTCGACGCTAGCGAAACACTTTTCGAAAATTCATCTTCTCTCGAAAAACTGCTATGATATTCCAAAATATGAAAAATTACATCCGTTTGGAATTCCTTCTAGAGAATTCAGGTGAATCTTCGTATGATTTGCTTAGATATTCTCAATAGTTTCGTAGCTACGTAAGTCTATTAATCTATTGCAAATATCTAGAGAACACCGAAAGGAATCTAAACAATGATTCATGTGGATGCTCTAGAGAGAATTCTGAGTTGGTGTAATTTTACAGATTTTAAAATATTAGCGTTTGGTTGGCTCAAATCAAAGGCCTAGCCGAGCCCTAATTGGCCCCCTGGTAACCAATGGCATAGTCAGGATTTTCCAACCGTGAGGGCAGTAGAAGTCAGTCCTATATTTTGCAATCTTTTCTTACAGTTATCGTTTTTATTATTATTATTATATATACTAATGCTGGAAAATAGGGGGCTATGACCACCACCAACTCCCTTTTCCTGCTGGTAACACATTATGGTCGTTGAATTAGGAAGGGGAGGGAACGTCCTCATTTATCAAGATATGTGCGGTTTTTCTTTGGGGGAGGGTACTAAAGGTACCAGAGATCAGAGGATTGTCCAGAATTTTCTACCTGTGGATGTACGTGTAAATTTAGAGCCAAAATGACCATAAAGAGGGGTTTTGTGAAACGTTTTAGGGGATGTTGAAATTTTGGCAGGGGTTAGTTATTTTGGTATGCCAAAAATTCCAATATTTTCTGTGATTGCTTTGTAAGCGTTTATTTAATTGTTCATAACTGCCAATGGTGGCGCGCGCGAAAGTGGATACTAGAAACTGACAATTATTTTCTTTACTTTCCAACTTCACTGATGGTTTACTAATAAATAATTAGCCGAGGCGGTGTAGACACACAAAGTTAACAACAATGGAGATTTAGAGAGCAGAAATAATTGATTGGCAGTGCCTACGCTAAGCGATAGAGACAGAAACGAAACAATTTACAATTGGCTATACTAAAATATTTAACAATTAAGAACGTATTTAAGGGGGGGTCCAAGCGGTCCGGACCCCCCAAAAGACATACCAAGTACTAAAATTAAATAATGAAAATATGTTTGTTTACTATTTGTTGTATATTCGATCGTTATTAATTTCCTCTGAAATTATTGGAAGGAAAGGATTATATTGGGATCATACGGCTTCGAATGACATTACAAAGAAGATTTATGCACACTACTACTCATAATAATATGCATAAAATATTAATCAGAAACTTTACTTTTCTCCAACTGCATCCCACATCATTTTTGTTATTCAATAGATATTCATTTCTTCATCTGTTCGATATAAGTTATATTGCCAGGGCATTTGCTTTTATGTAAATGTTTCCGAACTTAACTGCAGGTAAGCTACATAATGCCTATGCGCTGTTATATCTCTATTCTTATACCGAATTTTTACCTATTCGTGTAATAATAATATATTAATATTCTGTAATTAGCATTAATTTGATTAATATAATTATTTTGATTTAAACATTATTATTATTATTATTCTAGACACACTTGGTTCGCCCCCCCGATACATATTTCTAGATATGTGCCTCTCAACAATGATTGGTTTGGTTTATTTTACTTCGCTTTTCTACCACTTTTGGCTAATCGCGAAGATGAAGATGAGTGATAGTATTATGAAATTGACCAAGTGACACCGCAAAGAACACCCACGTCCAAACCGGGATTCGAACCCGGGACTACTAGCGTCGTAGGGCGGTATGCTAACCACGCAGGTTGACAACTCACTAAACTACCACATTTAGTCGATAATGCCAAAAAGATTGAATCATATTCATTACATTGCCGTGTTCGGAAGTAAGTGTATTTATATCAGATATTAGATATCTAATAAAGGTCAATTGAATTTAGTAACGATATATGGTGTAGTATTGTTGTAAAAGTGGTTAGAACTGTTTTGATAAATTTCAATCGTAATTAATTATAGGTATTGTCCAAAGTTTACGATCGAGCATGGTAAAATTTGTACACCATATCTTGTCGAGGAAAATTTACGGAAACAGCGACATCTTTCGTTTGAATTTTTACATGAAGAAATTCAAAACTAGTGTGTATTGTCATTATAATATTATCATGTGCCACTGGCCATAGAAAATACTTAAACAAATGGGAAATTCCCAGCCAAAAACCGAAACGCGATTTCGCGATATCGTGGAGACTTGAGAAGTTCTGGAGAGGTTTTAACGAGAGCATACACTTAACGGAGCTGTGAGTTGCCCCAGCTACCGGCATGTCCAGTTCTTAACAACTCTGGATTGAACCCCGAGGCTTGTAACCTGTAGCGAAGGGGGTGGGGTGAAATTCTTTGGAAGACGAAATATGGTAACTTTATCCCTAAACAGTTCGGAAACAGATTTCGCCCCGAAACGCCACTTCCGATCTCCCCGCGCGGGACATTTCGCCGATGCCGAACGATTAGAGATGATTTTTCGCGCCGTACAGGACATTATGCAAATTAGACACAAAGTGTCGGCATGTGTAATTCATCTGTCCGAAAATTTCGGTTCTAGGAATAATCAAGATATGTGGCAACACTGTAACCTCTATCGCTCGAGGGGCTGGGATGGCGCGCACAGGCTCGCTGACTAACATAAACAAAAAGTGTACACTGTTGCCAAGTCTACCGGTTATCGGTTGGGGACTTGCAAGCAGGCGAGGAATGCTGGCCCGAGTTTGTCTGTGGAAGAGCAGACGAAGTCTTTTTCCGTCGGCGGCGAGAGAGCTTGTAGCAGAATGCCGCGCGTTAAAAAATGTCATAATTCTGTCAGGTTTCCCTCGCACTCTCAGGAAAAAAAAAGCGCGAGTTTCAGAACGACCGCGGCGGCACGGGGAGAGAGAAATGCATGAAAAATGCATCGCGGTTATGCACAATGCAAGAATGTCACCTCGTGCAGACGAATAAAATCTTTAGTCACTTGTTCCAAAGACTGGCATCTCCTTACGTCAACAAGAGAAAGGAGGCCTACATCCTCGATTGTGTTTTTTTTTCTTTATACACTGCGATTTCGAGCACTTTTCAAAGGGCATGTGATGGCGAGATAATGGTTAGATCAAGCAAATTAGCAAGGTGATTAGTGCTTGTATTTCTTACAAAAGGGAGGTGGCCGAGAAGGGTGCTCGAAACAGTCTTTACGAGCGTCATAGGCATGGATGTCCGGAAGGGGGGCCACGGCCCTCCCTGGAAAATGAATGTGCACCTAAAGAGTATATATTTCACACATAATTCCATTAATTTATGTTAATATAAGGGCGTTGAAGGAACATGATAATTTCAGACTGAAGCAGTGTTCTTTTAGGGGGCTTCACTATTATGGGGAAAATATGTCTCCTTTGCCCTCCCGGAAAAATACCTTGCTTGCCCCTCCCTAGCAAATATCCTGCGGACGTCATAGGTGGATTAATGAGTAGGGCGCAGGGAAATATGGGCAATTGATTGGATTGGATTTTTGCTATTTAGCGTCGCCATTCTGCCACTATTGGCTAATCGCGACGATGAGGATGGGTGACGTATCTAGAAATATAATTCAGGGGTGGGGCGAACCAAGTGTCTCAGAAATAATAATAATGCTTAAATTAAAATAATTACATAATAATTAAATTACATACATACTGGTTAAAATATATAAATATTAATATAGTTTTGTTATTATTACACGAATAGGTAGAAATATGGTATAAGAATAGAGGTATAATAGCATATAGATATTCATTATTTAGTTTACCTGTAGTTAAGGTCGGCATAATTTGTATAAAAACAAGTGCCCTACAAATAAAATAATGTCAAATAGATGAAGAATTGAATATTTATTAAATAACAAAAATGGATGTTAATATCAAGTTGGCGAAAAGGAAAATTCCTGATTTGTGGGCAAGCATAAATTTTTGGACCAAAAGCCGTATGATCCCAATATAATCCTTTCCTTCCAATAAGTTAAGAGGAAATTAAAAACTGCCGATTATGAAACAAATACCAAACAAGTATATTTTCATTATTTAATTATAGTACTTGGGAAGTCTTTCGAGGGGTCCTGACCTACTGGGCCCCGCTAAATACTTGGTGATGATATGATCAAAATTGAAATTACTTCCATGCTCAGGCTGGGATTCGAACCCAGGAACTCTGGCGTCGAAGCGTGGAGTGTGATGTGGTGATCCGTCTCCTTGACGTCCAAAAAGATGCGATCAACCCTAAGGGTCTAAAACTAACAAGGACAAATCTAATCATAAATTTTCGAGTACTCATACTTGAACAATACTTCTAATCCCTGTGAAAGGTATTGTTGAGAAATATTTCACATTATTCTAGACGTTTGCCGTTGTTAAAAAGTATAAAAGTCTGTTAGTAAATTTAATTCACGAAATTAAGGCTCGGGTTGACCTTTGGCATGCAAATGGGCGAATTTTTTTTCAAATTTTCCTCTCCATTCGAAAAACTTCTTGGATATTTCAAAATATGAAAAATTTAATCAGCTTAGAATTCCTTCTAGAGCATTGACGTGAATTTCCATGTAGTTTCTTCATTGTTGTCTAGATATTATCAATAGTTTAATAGACTTATGTAATCACAAAACTATTGATAATATCTAGACAACAGTGAAAGAAAACTACATGAAAATTCATGTCAATGCTCTAGAAGGAATTCTAAGCTGATATAATGCTTCATACTTTGAAATTTCCAAGAAGTTTTTGGAATGGAGAGGAAAATTTGAAAATAAATCGCCCATTTGCATGCCAAAGGTCCAGTCGAGCCTTAATGCATCAGGGGGGAAGAAAAACTGCATTCTCAAGTGTGCCGTTTAACGTTTCGTAACTCAAACTTGTAATGCACAACAGGACCAATTTAACGAAAAGTTAATTTACAGAGTTTCGTACGGTTGCATAGAGTGTGAAAATCAAAATCCATGTCCAAATTGGTGACGGTCGACAACTTGAAGGTGAGGAAGCGAGGGGGGGATTTTTCCTCACGCTGGCGAAAATTTAAACCGACATGATTCGATAACCGCTCGACGTACAGGCTCAGTTTAAGAAAATCCTTCGTTTTAAGCAGATTCTTCAATTTCTCGGTTTTATTTTAATCTATTACAAAAATCAAGTCGTGCTTGATTCTCAGTTCCTGTCTATTCTTCCCCCGTTCTTTTCAGGACTGCGAAGTTAGTTCTAAAAGATGTCTCTGCCACGGCCTTAACCCAGCAAAATTCCTTACATGAGAGATTTACGAAACCGTTTATAGTATAGCAATAATCACACATACACCACACAGGAATATATATTTATATATTATTCATACATACATACAGTGGCGTGCCCAGGAATTTCGAAAGGGAGGGGTTATGCATACTTTTTCTTGGTAGTCATATTTTCCCACCTTCGACGTTCCTTTTTTTGTAATACAGGGCGAGAGGGAGGGGGGTTATAGCCCCCATCAACCCCCTCTTTACATATGTAAATATTATGTGTGTGCGTGTGTAGAGAGAGGAGAATGGGAAAAATGGAAAAAGTGATAGAGAAAGATAAGGAAACAGAGAGCCAGAGGTCCCAGATTCGAGCCCTGATCACTTGTGGATGTGTCAACCGACTTAAAGTAACCAAACAGAAATACAGTAAAACCTCGTTCATCCGGACCCCGACAAGCTGGACTTCGCTTAATTTAGACAGGCAAAAGGCAAAACAGCAGAATGCAAGGTTTTACATGTGGCTAGAAGTCAACAAGAGAATTTCCCAAAGAAAAGGCAGTCAGCCACTGATGGAATTTTGTTTCCCGCAGACTTTGTACTGTACTGTATAGTGTATTTAGGCCTATGCTCTTTAAATACACCATAATAAACGTGTTTTGTTCCTATAAACTGAGTCTTAATGCACTTTCTACTGTTCTTTTACGTTATTTCAGTTAACCCGGACTTTAGTTAAACAGGTCAACGAGGTTTTACTGCATATAGAGATACATAGAAAGAACAATTGGAAAGGATAGAGGAAGATAGAAAAAGAAAGAGAAAACCGAGTAAGAAAGAAGAAAAGACAGAGAGAGAGAGAGAAAAAGGAATAGGAGAGAGAGAAATAGAGAGAGAAAAAGGAAGAAGGAGAGAAGAAGACACACACACACACAGCACACACAGAGAGTTGTTGTTGAGTTGGTGTTTTAAGTCCACTTTATGCACAGTATGGCTAATCGGGACTGGACCTACAGTTTAAAGTGGGATCCGAACCACTTGTGCCTCCACCAGGTATCGAACCCGGGACCCCTTGATTACAAGGCGGCGACGCTACCACTGCGCCATCGGGGAGGCCCTACACACAGAGAGAGAAAGCAGAGAAAGAGAAGGAAAGTAAAACAAAGGGTGAACCAAAAATAGAGAAAATTAGAAAGATAGAAAGAAGGACACACACAGAGAAAGAGAAAAACGGTACGGAGAAAGAAGACGTAAATACAGAGAAAAAAGCAAGAATCATTGCACCAATGGCCACAGATGAAGACCTTCTGATTGGTTTATTTCATCTACCTTCAACTGTACCTAAGCAACAGTCTCTGAGAATGAATGAAAGAATTAGTAAAGATATAAGATGCGCGTGAAATCAATAGTGATCAGGAACCAGATATTTGAATGAAAACAAAGAATCAAAACTTCGGGGAAAGAGAAGAGTCTCTCTTAAGTGGAATCAAGCGCAGGTGATATGTACTGGTCACTTAGAGTTGCCAAATATCCTTCACATACATACTGTCATTTTTTAGCATTCTGCTTCATGATTTTCCCATTACCTCTTGTACTCTGTCTCTTCCTATCTTGGGGTGACCTTTCCCGGAGACACCCATATGCATAGGCGCCGACTCCATGGCGCTTGGGGGGGGGGGGGGGGCTCGAGCCCCCAAATAATTTTGCTTAAGAGGATCTAATGTATTACTTTGCTCCTCTTGTAAAGTTCACTCTGCATTAACTTTAAATACACGTTTGAAATGTTCTAGACCATCAACTTTGGGGAGGCTATGACGAGAGACAGCAAAACACATGACTTATTACTATATACGGAGGTTGTTCGCTTCATATCCGACCATTTTCGATTTGGTGCTGCCACCTGGCGTATCATGCTGGAACTATGGGTCTGCTGGCGGGAGTAGTGTTGTGTCTGACCTTGTAGGTGCGTGAGTGTTGGTAGTGAATGTTATGAAATGGCGCTGAAAATCAACCGGTATTGGGAGGTTTACGTAATGGCCCTTTTCCATGCTAAGTTTTTATACGTACGCATTGTGAAACAGTGTCGGGAGAATGGGTTAACACTCGGGATGACTACTGCGAAAGCTATTGTGGCCCGTTACACACTACAGGCTCTCCTTGCGAAACATTCACCCACGAAAACCACCAGGAGAACGGCTGCAAGCCGTGTACACCACCTTCTACCGCGTCACATTGCCGAACGTAAGACGAACTGCAGGAAACTGTATGAAAAGTACCTGGCGGGTCCCAAATGGAAGAAAGTTGTCACAATGGATGAATCATACGTCCATCTCACTGCTGGTGGTCACATTCGAGCGATCACATACCGTGACAATGACAGCAAGGGTCGTAGCAACTTCGTTCGCCAGTGCAGGGAAAGTTTCCCTCGTGGCTTTATGGTTGTGAAGGAATTCGGATATGAGGGTAAGTTGATGATACGCAAGGTGGACAAAAACGTGAAGGTGAAATCCAGATACTTCCAAGACTCCATTCTGACACCTATCGTTTGGAGAGACATCCCACAATTGTATGGAATGAACGCGAACCAGGTGATGATCCATATGGACAAGGCTTCGAGTCATACCGCCAGAACATCACTACGTTTTTATCAGGAAATGGCAGAGGAATTAGGAATTCGTGTCATTCCGTTTGAAGACATCCCTGTGAAAAGCCCGGATGGCAGATGCCATTTGGACTGTTGAAACGACGTCTTCAACATCGCCGCCCGCGCACCCTGGATGGTCTATGGAAAGCTTGCAGGGAGGAGTGGGACAGAATTCCCATGCCTGTCCTGCACCGGAGCTTGCTGCAATGGAAACTGCGATGCTGGGCGATAGTCCACAATGCTGGGGCTCCAATAGAACATGATCGGTGGTGGCGGCGCGGTATCTCTTAAGATGAGTACCCGTCAAAAATGGTCAGATATAAAGCGAACAACCTCTGTACTAAGTATATAATTATGAGTATTGTTAACATCTTTACTAAAAAGAGTTTCAAAAGAAGATGTGCATGAACTAGGAGAGTGGATGGTGACGTTCGGGCTACAAATGGCTCTCACATGACATTCAGAACGAGATCATTGATATACTAGGGAGATCTGTTTTACGCTCCGTGGTAGCAGATATTAAAAGTCGGGAATATTTTGCTATTATGGTTGACAAAACTTGTGACATATCCATCCGTAAACAATTGACATCTTGCATTCGAACTGTAAATGGAAATTTTAATATTTTTGAGGAATTCATGGGCTTTTACGAGATTCCGAACACTGAGGCCAAAACTTAAAAAAAGGGAGGGAGTGAGTCATTCATTCATTTATTTCAGTGATCAGAGCCCCCAATAATTTTAACAAGTCGGCGCCCCTGCCCATATGTCAACCTCACCTACACGTAGTACACGCTGGGCTGCATTTTGAAGGCTAGCGAAGCTCTGGCGTTTCTTCTCACAGCAAGTATAATCCTTTGTGGGACTCATGATGTGTCGTCCATACATGTTTGTCCTTTCGTCTTATCACCTCTCATCCTCATCTTCGCGATTAGCCAAAAGTGGCAGAAAAGCAAAGCGAACTAATCATTCTTTCATGTATTTCCCTATTTCCCTCTCCGCGCTTCTTTCTTCTTTCTCCCTTTTGTTCTATTTTTATTCTCTTGTTTCTGTTCTTCATGGGAAGCTCTAGGGTGAAATTTAGGCGCCATCTTGAATGCGCCATTCTGGAGTGAAGAGCACGTTTATTTCTGATGGTTTCAAATTCGTCAACGAGGCAGTGGCGTAGCAAGGGATGGGCGAAGTGGGCGACAGCCCGCGGTCTCGCGTCTTATGGGGTTCATGCAAAAAATGTATTAAATAGAAGTGAGGGGGAGAAATATGAAAAAGGCTAATTTTCGTAGGCAATAAAATTGAAACATTTTGTTTTTATCTGGCTTTAAATTCTAGTTAAGTCAGGGCCGTAACATACAGGCGGGCGGGTTCTAAGCATAAGGGGGCCCGGAAAAGGTAAAAATTATTGTCATATTTCTCGTGTGAAACATTTACACAAAAATTCACGGTAATTTGGGTGGGAATTTTTACCCATTTATTCTTTTCTCCAGTAAAAAACAACTTGTCTTGTATTTTCTTCTTTCTCTCGACCTTGTACCTTCAATTTTAATATGTTAACAATAAAGCACCTCCAACTGCCACGAAGCAAGTGCAAGGCATTTAAATGCTTGGGTTGTTTGCAACTCAAGAAGACAATGGTATAAGCAGTTCTTCCTTCCTACAACTTCATATTTCAGCTCCCGAAAATCAACGAAATACATTTTTAGGGTGACTGAAATTATTAAATATAATTTCCTTCAGTAATTTATTATTATTTAAATATGATTACTTGCTGACGTATACATGAAGATTTTGTGTCAATTCACATTTTGATTTCAAATTTAAAATCGGATGGGGTCCTCACGATATGTTGTTGCTACTCCACTGGCCAGGGTTCAAATCCCGGCCTGAGCATGGTTGTTCATTGTGAGTGTCCCTTCACTAATTTCATCATATCATCACTCATCATCATCTTCGCGATTATTCAAAAGTGGCAGAAAAACGAAGTAAAAATAAACGAAATCAACCAATCATTGTCAAGACGAAGAAATTGACACTACTAGGATCTTCTACACACCCTAACGTGTATACCCTTTCGGAGAGGGGAGGCCTCCATATACACACATCGATTTTCAAGTTACAATGTTACGGATTCGATGTAAAGAGCATTGTTTGTTTTTGGAAGGGCGAATTTCCTGATTCTTTTTTTTTAAAGTTGTTTGTTGAAAGAGGGGAAAACGAGGTCCAAACCACAATTCGCACCAAGAACGAATTACTCCACCATTGAGCGACAGTTAAGTGAGGATTTATGGCGTGTAAACAAGGGTAATCTCGCTCCGGTACCTCCAATGCATTCTCATTAGCAGCGGTGCGCAGTGTGTGCAAGTCCAAGCGGTGTTTTCCACATTTTCGCTCTTAACGTCTGTAAGCAGAGCGATCGCCAGCAGAAGCGGGAGGTACTTCAGGGCTATGGATGGCCACAATATCCGGATAATTGGATATTCGGATACAATCCGTATATTAGAATATCCGATATCCTTATATTCGAAATCCAGATAGAAAATTATCCGATATCTTCTGCCTTTAGGGCTTTATGTTAGTCGGTTACAATCCTTTTATCGGTCTTCTCAAAGGCTTCTAAGGGTTAGTAGGACCAAGCCCTTGCGAGGTCTGTGGTGCAGGATTTATTTTTAATTATCACCTATGTAGGTTTGAAAGGAAAGATCATTAAGATCTTTTACTCGAAGATTTATTTAAACTTCCGATGATATACAAATACTTTTCAAACAGACAATTCACCCGATACAACTTTTAGGCCTAAACCTATTAGTTGTACCAAAGTTTATAACCCTGGTCGTTTTGATGATGCAGGAGGACGCCTTATTCAGAGTTGGATTTGTGGAATATCTGCCAAATGGAGCACAAGTACACCCGCCAATCCGAAGATTGAAGAAAGATATTACCCAACGTCCCCTGAACCATCAGCCTTTCGGCAACCAGGAGAATGTCCCATAGGCTTACAAAAGTCTAGCTCTTTTATATCATAATTTTGTTTACAATTTACCATGGTTACTACATAGTTGTTTTATATTTCCATAGTTTCGGCATTTTTTCCTGATTTAAGTTAAACAATTCATTACTTATTGTAACATCAACAATAACATTTCTATGGGAAGCAATCTAACAATCTTCAAAGATAAGATTCAACACTCATTCTTAACAACATAGATTTTTATAACATAGACTGAATAGTTTAATACTTAAAAGGCATGTGTTGACAGGGGCGACACAATTTGGCCATCTATACTTCGGGCCAATTAATTTATATATTTCGTATTATTGCATAAGACAATAGAACACGTTAAATGTCCAAACCAAGAATTATATGAGGTTTATAAAAGCTCCTCATTACACTTTATCCAGAGAATCTCTGGAACAAGGTCGCGCATAACGGTAGAGAAGGAGAGAAATCAAGTGGGCGGAGCGAAGCAGTACACGCTGCTGCAAATGCTGGTAGCTGCAGTCCATTTTCCTCCTCCACGCAATCCCGTTCCCTCTACGCGTTCATTGGTGGGGGCCCTCTCGAGTCTGGGCAGAGACTTGCTTTCGTAATTCCTTCGTTCGCTACAGAGGTTCCCGGAACAAAATGTAATGTTTATTTTCATCTTGCATGTGCCGATAGAGCGACGTTCATTATTTATTTATTTATTTATTAACCAGTCGCCTATAACAGAGCGAATGCTCCAATTACAATAGGCATTAAAATTTGCTATATATAATATAATTTACATAAATATATAATACATGATACAAACACATAGTAATTATTACACAAAACCTTAGATAAATACGAATACAAAAAGTTATACAAATACAAAAGTTACACAAATACAAAAAAGTACATACATATATTACAAATTTTGAAAGAGGAGAAAACTACAGGACAGAAGAAACAAAACACAAACAAGTAACAAACTAAAAAAGCTTGGGAATAATAAAGAAATTATACAAATACCACTATTTAAATAAGAAACAGGAATAATCAATACAAGGCAAAAGTTCAAATTTGAATTCGTTTATATGTATACAAAATTTAAAAAGCTATAAATTGTATTTGAGACTATACATATATCACTCTAGAATTGAATCTGTTTTATTTGTATATTATATCTAATATGTTATTTAAACTATATAGAAAGTTCTTAATATTAAAAGCAAAATCCAAATCAATTCCATTCGAGACAATATTATTATGTTTACTTAATAATCTAATGATTGGAGAATTTTGATGGAATTTTGTGTTTGATTTATTGCAGTAAAATGGTTGTCTTACTCTTAATACACTCAAGTATACCATTTATAAGTTTGTATAGGAATATATGGTCAGCCGTTTCGCGTCTTCGTTGAAGTGTATCACATGAGAATTCATTTAGTAATTTAACATAGGAGATGTGATCTGCATATGATCTCTTGTATATTTTGTAGTAAATGTCGTAAAAATTTATTCTGAACTTTTTCAATTTTGTTGATATGGCATGAGATGTATGGGTTCCATACCGTACCCCCGTATTCTAATTTTGCTCGTACCAGATTATGAAATAAATATACTAAAGAGTTGATATTAAATAAATCTTTGGAGTTTCTTAAAACAAAGCCAAGTATTTTATAAGAGTCGTTAACTACTTTTTCAATATGAGTATCTACGTAATGCTCAATGGGTATGTT